>NW_026586816.1:5106687-5147762 GCF_907164565.1 Psammomys obesus | reverse complement strand
GATTTCCAGAGTGGTTGTACCAGTTTACATTCCCACCAGCAGTGGAGAAGGGTTCCCCTTTCTCCACAACCTCTCCAGCATGTGTTGTCCCTTGAGTTTTTCATCTTGGCCATTCTGATGGGTGTAAGGTGAAATCTCAGGGTTGTTTTGATTTGCATTTCCCTAATGGCTAATGAGGTTGAGCATTTCTTTAAGTGCTTCTCTGCCATTCGATATTCCTCTGCAGAGAATTCTCTCTTTAGCTCTGTTCCCCATTTTTTGAGTGGATTACTTGGTTTGTTGCTTTTCAGCTTGTTTAGTTCTTTATATATATTGGATATGAGTCCTCTGTCAGATAAAGGGTTGGTGATGATTCTTTCCCAATCTGTAGGCAGTCGCTTTGTTTTGATGATGGTGTCCTTTGCTTTACAGAAGCTTTTCAATTTCATGAGGTCCCATTTCTTGATTGTTGCTCTTAGAGCCTGTGCTGTTGGTGTTCTGTTCAGGAAGTTTTCTCCTGTACCAATGAGTTCTAGGGTATTCCCCACTTTTTTTTCTAGCCGATTTAATGTGTCTGGTTTTATGTTGAGGTCTTTGATCCACTTGGACTTCAGTTTTGTGCAGGGTGATAAGTATGGATCTATTTTCATTTTTCTACATGTAGACATCCAGTTGGACCAGCACCATTTGTTGAAGATGCTATCTTTTTTCCATTGTATGGTTTTGGCATCTTTGTCAAAAATCAGGTGTCCGTAAGTGTGTGGGTTTATTTCTGGGTCTTCTGTTCGATTCCATTGATCCACCATTCTGTTTCTATGCCAGTACCATGCAGTTTTTATAACTGTTGCTCTATAGTACAGCTTGAGATCAGGGATGGAGATACCTCCAGAAGATCTTTTATTGTAGAGGATTGTTTTAGCAATTCTCGGTTTCTTGTTATTCCATACGAAGTTGAGAATTTTTCTTTCCAGGTCTGTAAAGAATTGTGTTGGCAATTTGATGGGAATTGCATTGAATCTGTAGATTGCTTTTGGTAAGATGGCCATTTTTACTATGTTAATCCTGCCAAGCCATGAGCATGGGAGATCTTTCCATCTTCTCATATCTTCCTCTAATTCTTTCTTCAGAGACTTGAAATTTTTTTCATACAAGTCTTTGACTTGCTTGGTTAGGGTTACACCAAGGTACTTTATGTCATTTGTGGCTATTGTGAATGGTGTTGTTTCTCTAATTTCTTTCTCAGCCCTTTTGTCTTTTGTATACAGGAGTGCTACTGATTTTTTTTGAGTTAATTTTGTATCCGGCCACTTTTCTGAAGGTGTTTATCAGCTGTAGGAGTTCCCTGGTAGAGTTTTTGGGGTCACTCATATATACTATCATATCATCTGCAAATAGTGATAATTTGACTTCTTTCTTTCCCATCTGTATCCCCTTGATCTCCTTCGACTGTCTTATTGCTCTAGCAAGGACTTCCAGCACTATGTTGAAGAGATATGGAGACAGTGGGCAGTCTTGTCTTGTCCCTGATTTCAGTGGGATTGCTTTAAGTTTCTCTCCGTTCAGTTTGATGTTGGCTATAGGCTTGCTGTATATCGCCTTTACTATGTTTAGATATGTGCCTTGTATCCCTGATCTCTCCAGTACTTTAAACATGAATGGATGTTGGATTTTGTCAAATGCTTTTTCAGCATCTAGGGAGATTATCATGTGGTTTTTTCTTTCAGTTTGTTAATATGGTGGATCACATTGATGGATTTCCGTATATTGAACCACCCCTGCATACCTGGAATGAAGCCTACTTGGTCATAGTGGATAATATCTTTGATGTGTTCTTGGATCCGGTTTGCAAGTATTTTGTTAAGTATTTTTGCATCAATGTTCATAAGGGAGATTGGCCTGAAATTCTCTTTCTTTGTTGAGTCTTTGTGAGGTTTAGGTACCAAGGTGATTGTGGCTTCATAGAATGAGTTTGGTAATGTTCCTTCTGTTTCTATTTTGTGGAATAGTTTGAAGAGAATTGGAGTTAGCTCTTCTTTGAAGGTCTGGTAGAATTCTGCGCTGAAGCCATCTGGTCCTGGGCTTTTTTTGGATGGGAGACTTTTGATGACTGCTTCTATTTCTTTGGGGGATATAGGACTATTTAATTGATTTACCTGGTCCTGATTCAGCTTTGGTGAGTCAAATCGATCAAGAAAATTGTCCATTTCATTTAGATGTTCAAATTTTGTGGCATATAGACTTTTGAAGTAAGTCCTAATGATTGTTTGGATTTCCTCAGTGTCTGTAGTTATGTCCCCCTTTTCATTTCTGATTTTGTTGATTTGGGTGGTGTCTCTCTGCCTTTTAGTTAGCTTGGCTAAGGGTTTGTCGATCTTGTTGATTTTCTCAAAGAACCAGCTCTTGGTTTCATTGATTCTTTGAATTGTTTTATTTGTTTCTAATTGATTGATTTCAGCCCTGAGTTTGATTATTTCCAGCCGTCTACGCCTTTTTGGTGTGTCTGCTTCTTCTTTTTCTAGGGTTTTTAACTGAGCCATTAAGTTGCTTGAATGAGCTGTCTCAAATTTCTTCTTGAAGGCACTTAGTGCTATGAACTTTCCTCTTAGCACTGATTTCATTGTGTCCCACAAGTTAGGGTATGTTGTGTCTTCATTTTCATTGAGTTCTAGAAAGGCTTTAATTTCTTTCTTTATTTCTTCCCTGACCCAGCTGTCATTTAGTAACAAGTTGTTCAGTTTCCATGAGTGTGTAGGCTTTTTGCTATTTCTGTTGTTGTTGAAGTCCAGCTTTATTCCATGGTGATCAGACAGGATACAAGGGATTATTTCAGTCTTCTTGTATCTGTTGAGGCTTGCTTTGTGACCAACTATATGGTCTATTTTGGAGAAGGTTCCATGAGGTGCTGAGAAGAAGGTAAATTCTTTTGTGTTTGGGTGTAAAGTTCTGTAGATGTCTGTGAGGTCCATTTGATTCATGACCTCTGTCAGAGATATTGTTTCTTTGTTTAATTTCTGTTTTGTTGACCTGTCCTTTGTAGAGAGTGGGGTGTTGAAGTCTCCCACTATTAATGTGTGAGGATCTATATGTGGTTTAAATTTTATCAATGTTTCTTTTACAAATGTGGGTGCTCTTATATTTGGGGCATAGATGTTCAGGATTGTGATGTCTTCCTGGTGGAATTTTCCCTTGATGTGTATGAAGTGTCCTTCCTCATCTCTTTTTATTAATTTTGGTTGAAAGTCTATTTTATCAGATATTAGAATGGCTACTCCTGCTTGTTTCTTGGGTCCATTTGCTTGGAAAGTCGTCTTCCAACCTTTTACCCTCAGGTAATGTCTATCTTTGTGTCTTAGGTGTGTTTCTTGTATGCAACAGATTGCTGGGTTTTGTTTACATATCCGTTCTGTTAATCTGTGTCTTTTTACTGGAGAGTTGAGTCCATTGATGTTGAGAGAGATTAATGACCAGTGGCTGTTAGATCCTTTGACTTTGATGTTGGCTGTGTTCCTAAGGTTGTGTGCTTGGTTGCTTTTTGTTTTGCTGTAGTAAGGTTAATTATTTCCTGTGTTTTCTTGACAGAAGCTAATTTTCTTGGGTTGTATTTTCCCTTCCAGTGTCTTCTGTAATGCTGGATTTGTGTGTAGGTATTGTTGAAATTTGTTTTTGTCATTGAATATCTTGTTTTCTCCGTCTATGAGGACTGAGAGTTTTGCAGGGTATAGTAGCCTGGGTTGACATCTGTGTTCTCTTAGGGTCTGCATGATATCTGTCCAGGTCCTTCTGGCTTTCATAGTTTCTGTTGAAAAGTCAGGTGTGATTCTAATGGGTTTGCCATTATATGTTACTTGGCCTTTTTCCCTTGCAGCTTTTAGTATTTTTTCTTTGTTCTGTATACTTACTGTTTTGATTATTATGTGGCGGGAGGATTTTCTTTTCTGGTCAAATTTGTTGGGTGTTCTGTAGGCCTCATGTATCCTTATTGGCTTCTCCTTTAACTTGGGGAAATTTTCTTCAATGATTTTGTTGAAAATATTTTCTGGGCCTTGGAGAAGGGAGTCTTCTTTTTCCTCTATTCCTATTATTCTTAGGTTTTGTCTTTTCATATTGTCTTGGATTTCTTGGATGGTCTGTGTCAGGAATTTTTTGGATTTAACATTTTCTTTGACAGATACATCGATTTCTTCCATTGTATCTTCTACACCTGAGATTCTTTCTTCCATTTCTTGTATTCTGTTGGTTATGCTTACCTCTGTAGTTCCTGTTTTCTTTCCTAAATTCTTCCTCTCCATTATTTCCTCCATTTGTGTTTTCTTTAATTTTTCTAGTTCTATCTTCAGGTCTTGAGTTGTTTTGTTTACTTCCTTCACCTGTCTGCTTGTATTTTCCTCTTTTTCTTTTAGTTCCTTCAACTCTGTCTCTTTGATTTCTTTCAGTGATTTAATTATTTCTTCTCTGAAGGCCACAAGCTGTTTGGCTGCATCTTCCCGTATTTCTTCACGGATGGCTCTAATCTGCTTGTCTTTATCTTCCTCCATTTCTTTACTGATAGCCATGATCTGTTTGGTTTTATCTTCCTCTAATTCTTTACGTATTTTATCTGTTTCCTCTATTATCCTCTTCATCAACATAGATGTAAGGTCATCTTCTTGATTTTCTATTATGCTGCATTGTTCAGGGCTGTTCGCCCCTGGATGGCTGGGTTCTGGAGATGCCATATTGCTCTGTCTTTTGTTGGTTGAGCCTTTACGCTGACCTCTACCCATTGGGCTGATTTAGGTGTTGGCTGTTACTTTCTGTGCTTCCTGGAGTCCTGAGGTAGGGAGTATCCCCTTGGTCGGAAGATGATTTTTCCTGAAGGAGTCCTTCTCTGCTTTTTGGTTATGGTCACTGTATGGCCAGTGTTTCTCAGGAGTTGCCACTGCTCACCTCAGGTTTATAGCCCTGAGTAGTAGCTGTGGTCTATGTTAGGCAGGGGGGGATCTCCTCTTACCCATAGAATTTCTCAAAACAGCTGCCCCACTGCTGGGTTTCTTGTTATAAATTTAGTGTGCTGCTGCTCACTAAATTTCCATGTACAGTCCTCTTGAAGAAACTGCTGATTCCCTAGCTGTGGGGTTTTCTCCCAACAGGGAAACTCAGTCTGTTATCCTGGGGTGCACAGTTCTGTCCGGGAAAGTGGTAGGTGCACTCAGCAAGTCTCTGAGCCAGAGGCTGAATGCTCCGCTCTGGACCTGGAGAATGTGCACCTAGGTTGAGTTGGCGCCTGGGGGCGCTGCTCTGGTTTGGAGGCTGGGTGCCTCACTCTGGACCAGAAGCTGTGTGTCTCTGTCTGGGATGGCGGCTGCAGGCACTGCTCTGGTCCAGACGCTGTGGGTGCAGCCCTTTTGAAGAACCAGGGATTCCCACAGTTTTGACAGTCTAGCTAGGGATAACTGGTTGATCCTTGGCACAGTATCTGAGGGCTATTGTAATGGCTCTCTGGCTTTTGTAGGTCCGAGGATGCAGCTGTGTGTCCCAGTGCCCTAGGGGAACTCAATTATGGCGGCAGAGCACTGCGCTCCTGCCTGCACTAGAGTCTGCGTGAGTCCAGGAAGTGTTTTGGTGCTGGATGTCCTAAGTGTTAGAGCTGCTGACCCCCTCCGCTGGGGGTTTCCTCCTGCCAGAGACACGCAGTCTATTGCCCTGGTGCCCACAGTTCTATCTGAGGCGGCGAATCAGGCGCGCAGGCAGGGCTCTATGGGGGCGCCTGTGTCCCGGCTCTGGGTCCGGACTGGCTCCTGGGGCACCCGCAGAACCCGAGTCTTTTCCAGGGGATGTCTGGGTAACCTGAGGTTGGTCCCAATTGTTTCCTGCTCCGTGGGGTTATCTCTCGACTGGGAAATCCAGTCTATGGTGTTGTGGGCCCACAGTTCAGTCTGGAACCGTGACCAGATCGCGCTGGCGTGTAGCTCTGGGCTGGCGACCAAGCACCTGGCGGAACCGGGATCTCTTCCGTGGTTTAGCCAGGTGAGTTAAAGCTGATTGAATCCCCCACCGTGGGGTGTCCTCTCACCTGTGAAACACAACCACTTGTGTTTTATGGCCGCGAGTTCCGATTGCTGGTCACTGTGCCAATCCTGCTGTGCTGCTCCTCAGAATGAGAGTCCTCCCAGTGCCAACATCTTGCCCCACCTCCTCGGTCTATTTTCTACATGTAGACATCAAGTTAGACCAGCAACATTTGTTGAAGATGCTACCTTTTATTCTTTGTATGGTTTTGGCTTATTTGCAAAAAAAAAAAAAAATAGATGTCTGTAGGTCTGTGCATTTATTTCTGGGTCTTTGATTCAATTTGATTGATTTACCAGTCTGTTTCTATGCCAGTGCCATGTAATTTTTATTACATTATTTTAGTACATCTTGAGAACAGGTATAGAGATACCTCCAGAAGATCTTTTAATATAAAGGATTGTTTTAGCTATTCTGGGTTTTTGTTATTCCATACAAAGTTGAGAATTTTTCTTTCGAGGCCTGTAAAGAATTGTGTTGGTGATTTGATGGGGAATCGCATTGAATCTGTAGATTGCTTTTGGTAGGATGGCCATTTTTATTATGTTGATTCTACCAATCCATGAGCATGGATTGAACATGGGAGATATTTCCATTTTCTGATATCTTCTTCAATTTCCTTCTTCAGAGACTTGAAATTTTTTTCATACAAGTCTTTTACTTGCTTGTTTAGAATTACACCAAGATACTTTATGTATTTTGTGGCTATTGTGAAGGGTGTTGTTTCCCTAAATTCCTTCTCAGCCTGTCTTTTGTATACTGGAGGGCTACTGATTATAGTTAATTTTGCATCCAGCCATTTTGTTGAAGGTGTTTATCATCTGTAACAGTTCCCTGCTAGAATTTTTGGGGTCACTTATATTTTATCATATCATCTGTGAATAGTGATAATTTGACTTCTTCCTTTCCAATTTGTATTCTTTTGATAATACTTATTTATTTTATTTACCTGACCTTGATTCAACTTCGGTAAGTGGAATCTATCAAGAAAATTGTTCGTTTCATTTAGATTTCAAATTTTGCATCATATAGGCTTTTGAAATAAGACCTAATGATTCTTTGGATTTCCACAGTGTCTGTTTTTATATCCCCGTTTTCATTTCTGATATTGTTGATTTGGATGGTATCTCCCTGCCTTTTAGTTAGTTTAGCTAAGGGTTTGTCTATCTTATTGATTTTCTCAAAGAACCAGCTCTTGGTTTCATTGATTCTTTGAATTGTTTTCTTTGATTCTGATTTATTTATTTCAGTCCTGAGTTTGATTATTCACAGCTATCTACTCTTCTTGGGTGTGTCTGGTTCTAATTTTTTCTAGAGCTTTCAGTTGTGCTGTTGTTTGTATGAGATGTCTCCAATTTCTTTATAAAGGCACTTAGTGCTTTGAATTTTCCTCTTAGCATGGCTTTCATTTTGTCCCATAAGTTTGGGTATGTTGTGCCTTCAATTTCACTGAATTCTAGGAAGTCTTTAATTTCTTTATTTCTTTCCTGACCCAGTTGTCATTGAGTAGAGAATTGTTCAGTTTCCATATGTGTGTGGGCTTTTTGCTATTCTGTTGTTGTTGAGGTCCAGCTTTAGTCCATGGTAGTCTGATAAGATACAAGGGATTATTTCAATCTTATTGTATCTGTTAAGGCTTCCTTTGTGACCAACTATATGGTCAATATTGGAGAAGGCTCCATGAGGTGCTGAGAGGAAGACATGTTCTGTTTTGTTTGGGTGAAAAAGTTCTGTAGATGTCTGTTAGGTCCACTTAATTCATGACATCTGTTAGTGTCATTATCTTTTGGTTTAGCTTCTGTTTCATTGACCTGTCCTTTGGTGAGAGTGGAGTGTTGAAGTCTCCCACTCCTAGTATGTGGGGATTATGTGTGGTTTAAGCTTTATTAATGTTTCTTTCACAAATGTGGGTGCTTTTATATTTGGGGCATAGATGTTCAGAATTAAGATGTCATCTTGGTGGAATTTTCCTTTGATGAGTATGAAATGTCCTTCCTTATCTCTTTTGATTAATTTTGGTTGAAAGTCTATTTTATTAGATATTAGAATGACTACTCCAGCTTGCTTTTTGTGTCCATTTTCTTGGAAAACCTTTTTCCAGCCCTTTATTCTCAGGTAATGTTTATCTTTGTGGCTGAAGTGTATTTCTTGTATGCAGCAGAATATTGGGTTCTGTTTACACATCCATTTGTTAGTCTGTGTCTTTTTTTTAGAATGTTGAGTTGATTGATATTGAGAGATATTAATGAACAGTGACTGCTAGCTCCTCTTATTTTGGTATTGGTTGCAGTAAGCTGGTCTACTTTTGGTTTTGCTGTGGTGAAGTTATTTATATCCTGTGGGGTTTTTTGGAGGGTGTGTGGTTAACTTCCTTGGGTGGGAGTTTTCCTTCTAGTATATTCTGTAGGGCTGGGTTTGTGCATATATATTGTTTAAATTTGGCTCTGTCATGGAATATCTTTTTTTCTCCACGTATGGTGATTGCAAGTTTTGCTGGGCACAGTAGTCTGAACCGGTATCTGTCATCACTTAGGGTTTGAAAGACATCTGCCCAGGCCCTTCTGTCTTTTAGGTCTCTGCTGAGAAGTCAGGTGTGATTCTGATAGGTTTGCCATTATGTGTTACTTGGACTTTTCCCTCACAGCTTTTAATATTTTTTTAATTTTTTTCTGTACATTTAGGGTTTTGATTATTATGTGGTGGGAGGATTTTCTTTTTTGGTCTAATTTATTTTGTGTCCTGTAGGCCTCTTGTATGCTTATAGGCATTTCTTTTAAGATTGGGGAATTTTTCTTCTATGATTTTGTTAAAACAATTTTCTGGTCCTTGGAGTTGTGGATCTTCTCTCTTTTTTTTTTTTTTCTATTGCTATTATTTCTTATTCTATTCTATTCCTATTTTTTTCTATTCCTATTATTCTTAGGTTTCTTCTTTTCAAGGTGTCCTTGATATTTTGGATATTTTATGTCAGGAATTTTGGGGATTTAACATTTTCTTTAATGGATACATCAATTTCTTCCATTGTCTTCTACACCCGAGATTCTTTCCCCCATCTCTTCTATTCTGTTGATGATGCTCATGTCTGTAGTTCGTATTTTTTTCCTACGTTTTCCATCTCCAGGATTTCTTCAGTTTGTGCTTTCTTTAATGTTTCTATTTCCATCTCCAGATCTTGAACTGTTTTTTTTTAAATTTCCTTCACCTGTTTGTATTTTCCTGCCTTTCATTATATGATTTGTTCAATTCCTTCACCTATTTGAACTTTCCTGTATTTCTTTCAGTAATTTAATTATTTCTTCTCTAAAGACCTTAATATGTTTGACTGGATCTTCCTGTATTTCTTTACAGGTATGATTTGTTTCCTCTTTTTTCATCTTCATAAACATAGATTTAAGGTCATTTTCTTGTGTCTAGACCATTGGGGCGTCCAGGGCTGCTTGCCTTTGGATATCGGGGTTCTGGGGATGCCGTATTTCTTTGGCTTTTGTTGATTGTGTTTTTATGTTGACCTGTAGCCATCTGGTTTTGTCTGGAGTTTGATGTTAGATCTTGTTGCCTACAGTTCTCAGGGATGTGAGAAGGGCCCTGAGCAAGAAGCTGGATGTTGCTGCAGCAGCCCTTCTCAGATTTGTGGGAATGAGCTTGGAATGGCAGGTGGTTCTCAGGGAATTGCCGGTGGGTCTCCTCAGATGTTTGATCCTATGGAGCACGTAGATTTTTTTTTTTTTTAGGAGCTCAGGTATTTTTTTTCTTTCGAAGAGGGAAGGTCCTGGAGTCAACTTCTTCACCACTGGCTTTCTTGTGCAGAGGTTGGCGAGCCCAGGTGCTGTGCTCAGACACTGTGCTTCCTGGGCGCAGCCTTTTTGGAGAACCTGTGAGCTCAGAAGTCTTGCTGGTCTCCTCAGGGAGGCAAGTTGAGCCTTGGGGCAGTGTATGGGCTGCTTCCATGTGTCCCGAGCATAAGGAGTCCCAAGGTTGGAGCACCTCGCCCAGGATAGTGAGAGTATGCCCCAAGTTTGGGGTCACATACCCCAGGTATTAGAAGGTATCCTCTCCAAGGGATGGTGATAGTAGGTGACTGAGTTTGGAGCAGCTGAAGGAAGGTATTCATTCTATAGGTTGGTGAGAGGGGGTACTGGAGATTGGGGTGGGGAGCCACAGGTATCAGAATGTGTGCACAGGATGGTAAGAGTGGGCTCCGGGATTTGGAATCAGGAGCTGCTGGTATCCAGAAGGTGTCCACAGGAAGGTGGGAGTGGGCACCCAGGTTTGGAGCCTGAACCCCCATACCGGACAACAGTGAGAGTGAGTGCCCAAGGTCAGAGCTGCGAGTCTCTGGTACCAGAAAGGTATCCACAGATGGTGTGCTTAGGTGGGTGGCCTAGGGCTGTGGCAGTGCCTGGCAGGAGGAGCCTGAGACATTTTCCTGTATTACCTCAGTGGCCTGAAAATGGACCCTCGTGTTTCCCCATGGTTTCTCTTCTCACCTTAGAACACAGATGTCGAGAGTTTGGGGGTCCACAGTATGGCCAGTCACTTTGCTCTTACTGCTGAGCTGCTGTTCAGCTACCTTGTATGGTCAGTGCTGCCATCTTGGATCCCCATGACTGGGTCTTGAGGTAACACTTTTCCCAATTGTCTGAGAAAGCGTCAGATTAATTTTCAAAGCGGTTGTACAAGTTTGCACTCCTTTTCTGTCTTCCCTGGTATTTCTTTTTAGTAATTATTTTTCATCTAGCATTCTCCAGGGTTTTCTTACTCATAATTTTTGATGCAAAATGGTCCCTCAGGGGGCATCTCTCCTCAATTCCCTATGCCTGTGTAACAGCAAATATTTACTTTTCTGTTTCTTAGTTCTCAGTCCTGGGGCAAGAAGGCTGGATTTTGGAAACAGGCACAAACCGCTTAAGTTGATATCCACAAAGGATCAATAAACGGTGGCACAAAAGCCTGATAAAGTGTGATGCCCATCCTTTGTGAGTGTGTGAAAAATATGTCCAGGGCGGAGAAGGTGGCCCTTTTAATAGCCTGTATGTTCAGCTCTACAGAGCTTAAACTGTAACCGTCCTTGTGGTACCTCCTATGTCTGAATCTCATCTTTCTGAGATGGGTCCCTGTTGGCCCATCTGTCAAACATTTCCTATTTGACCTGCCTTCTCCAACAATGTCTTCTTGAGGAGATCAAAGGGATCAATGTCTGTGATGTTGCTTTAAATATGAAATGTCAATCTGAATGTTTCACAATGGACACTTGATTCAGTAAGTCATGCCAAGGTTGTGCAGAGGAACACGACCAACAAAGTGTGGTTTCAGCAAAATATTCATGTGGCAAGATGTTTAAAACATTACTAAATGGAAAAAGTGAATCACAAACAAGCCATACATTGTTATTCTGCCTGTAAGTGGGTGTGCATGTGCATACATGCGATCTCTCTCTCTCTCTTTCTCTCCATGTTTGGAAAGACAGGTACTCACCAACAGTACAACGTGCTTGCAAAGATTATCATCATTATTTTATCTGTGTGGTGTGCATATGTTTAGATTTACGTGTGTGGGTGTATGAGTGTACATGAGCATATGGAAACCAGAGGTTGCTGTAGGGTGTCTTCTGGGCTCACTCTTCATTTTATTTATGGAGGCAGGATCTCTTGGTGAACTCAGAGCTACAGCTATCCAGCTTGTTGGGGTCACCTGTGTTTATCTTCCCAGAGCTGGCATTACCAGCAGCCTGACACACCTGCCTGGTTTTTGCATGGTTGCTCGGGATCAGGACCTGTAGGATAAGTATTTTATCCACTGATCCATCTCCTCAACTCCGGGCAGTAAGGATATTGGTGATATAATCTTTATTTCATTTAGAGAGCTTTAATTCCTACATTTTCACCAATAAGCAATATAAGGCTTCAGAATAAACTACGTTTTAAAAAGAGTCTGCTGTATTAAGTATATACAAGAAACTCAGTAAGTAATTGTGGGTTCACTTAAGTCCTATATAGAAAGCTTTTAGGTAAGTTCAAAGATGTCTGTGCCTATATCTGTGAGAAGGAATGAATTGATTGTTTTGTACTGAATGGCTTTCCCAGGCCCAACCCTGCAGGAGGAAGTAGTTTATTTGAGAAATGGTCTCAGGAAAGAAAAAAGGGAAATGACAGAAAATAGAAGAAAGCAAACAATGTGTATGCTGTTTACCACATTTTGGGGTAACTAGGACTTAGCTCATAGGAACATCCAGAGGAAGGGAGGGATCTGGGGTATTTGTCCATTTATTATTGTTTCAAGAGTTTTGAGAGTATATGGCCAGTGGCCAGGTACCATCAACACCCACTGCCATTCATTGCATTCTGCCTTTTCTTTCCCTTAATTTTTGGAGTCTTGCTATGTGCCCAAGGCTAGCTTAGAACTCACAATCCTCCTGAGTAAGCCTTTTAGAATTACAGGTGGACTTTTCTAAGCCTGACCATCCTGTCACCCCTCCCTATGTTACATTTGAGACAGGGTCTTCCTATATAGCCCTGGATGTCCTAGAACTCATCATGTGGACCATGCTGTCCATAGAATTGTGACAGTCATGCTGCTTCTATCTCTTGAGTGCTAGGAGTACTGGCATGCACCACCACTCCCAACAGTATCCTGCCTTTATAATAAGCACTGTCCCACCAAGTTCACCCCACAGTTTTCTTGGTAGGCATATAGCTGAGATTGTTGGGTTTACCTGTAATGCTCTGTGTGATATTATTGACAACCACTCTAACTAAATCAATGGAAAGTTGTAGGTCCTTTTTTATTGATGGCTAGACCAAGAATGGGCTTGTGCCTCTGAACATCTCTTGGTGCCCAAGCTCAGGGATACAGCATTTTTAAAGGCAAACCCCACAAAGACCATAATCTGCATCAGTTAGAAAAGGGTCAGAGTAACCTTGAACTGTTCATTCCTGGCTGAGCATTGTAGGCATTTTAGACATGACTTAGTAGTTACTTTGCTTAATACACCTGGACCATGGTTAAGGCTATAGAAATATCAACTGTGTTGCTGAGGCACATGTGATCACTGGGGGGAAGTGGGGTAGAGGGCTGAGAACTACCTAAGCAAACATAAATGAAGCCAGAACAGGATGGTGTTATCTTTGTCATTTTATGCTTATGGAGAAGATGAGTGAGCGAGAGGTTGCTCACAGAAGTGGTGATGACCCCACCCCTGCCAAACATCCATGTTGTAAAGTCTTCACTCATCACAGATTGTGGTTCTCCATAGCCACATAGAAGGAGGTCATAACTCTACTCACATACTTATGTAATTTTTACCAGCTTCCTTTAGCACCTCCAGACCCCTGTTGGCACCTGGTGTTAGGTCAGAATGGCAAATGAATGGCTAGACTCTCAGGTTATGTTTCAATGACCCTTTCTATCCCTGCCTTCTTGGAGGCATCATCAATCGACAACAGGTCAGTTCATGACCGTCTTTTATAAGCAGCTGACCTGATGAAGGTGGAGGCTGTTTTGCTTACAGAAACCTCTTGAAAAGCACCTGGCCTTGGCATAATTCCATTGTTGAAGATATAAGTGACTATCCATGATTCTGGGAATAGCCAAAGCAAAGGTGTGAAATCTGGCCCAGTGAAGCTGAAAAATGCACTATGAATACACAATAGCAGAACTGAGTGAAGTTTATTTATGCATTTGGCAAGGTCTTTTTATTTTTTTATGGTGCATTTGAGCTCTTCTACATATAAGGCAGAATTTTATCAACCCAACAAGTCTATAAAATCCTTCACAATTCATTTTATGGTGTGTTTAAAATACTTCAGGCTAAGTTATTTGTTGATAATTTGTCTTTTCTTTTTGATGTCTCAGCCAGGGGTTATCTCTTCAAAACAGGATTGTGACCATTGTTTGCTAGCAAGACACATAAATACTTATTTATTGGTATGAAGCAAGTAGCAGCAGAGGTCTGTATCTTCAGCTTAGTAGGAACAAATACTTTTAAAAGGAGAATCCCAAGTTTTCATCTGAGGATTCAGAAAACAGCCCCAGTCACCCAGCTAGTTCAAAGTGAAACTCTACCATTTCTACCCCTGAAGTAGCCTCCACAAATGTTCACTGGTATCTTGTCCTTGTTCGGTGGTAAATGATTCAGTGACTCAGGCAAACTGTCAGCCAAGACTTCTGTGGTTAGAATTCTATGGAATCACTTTCATTGACTACCGAGTGGTTGGAGGGGTCTCAACCTCTATAGCTTTCTTAGGCCTGTTTACTGAATTCTTTCAGAAAAGCAAGAACAATTAATTACTTAAAGATAATGCCAATTAACTGGAACAATTAGTTGTAGGTCCCCAAAATAAAGTTTTGCTGTGTCTCAGAGCTAGCATATGCTGCCTACTCTGTGGTACAATTTTGAGGATAAATTAAATGATAAATTAAATAACCACTTTCTGTGCTCAGGCTCAGTTTTAAAGAGAGTGGATGTTTAGGGAAATAAAGAGCAACCGGCCATTTAAAGGAGTCAATGACTCCTAAACAAAGAATGTTGGCTAAAGCATATTCACAACATGCCAGGGCTACCTGCTACCTAAGAGAAGTCAACCCTGAGCCCAGAAGAGCTAAAGAAAACCACTCTGGACAGGTATTGTTTATTTAAGATGAAAAATCATGTGGAGGGCATGAGGACCCTTTGTTTTCTACTGGTGTGTGCATGCGTTCATTTGTTTATGGAACTCAGGAAAAGAAAAAGGACATTCTCGTGCTTGCTGATGGAACTGCTGAAACTCAGACAGAGAGACTCCAGTGGTCTTTACTATTATTTCATCATGTATCGCGTTCTCTCCCACCCCGAGTCCCTTGCTGTACAGCAGTTACCTTTCCCCAACTCAAGCTCTGCACTTCTGCCTGCTGACCATCACATTGGAGCCAGGACTGGGGCAGGTGAGGAGGGCGGTGGAGGCTCTCCGAGGGAAGCAAAAACTGATTCCATCCTATAGCCAGAAAAGCCATTTGTTCCTGATGCTGTAGCCTGCTCCCCCAGTGGTGGGATTTCCCACACTGTGAACTGTGATCTACCCTGGGCCTGCACACAACATCTGCACAGAAGGGGGTGTGGGAAAAAACAAGGAAAATAAGAGCCTTTAAAATGTGCGAGACCGCAGCCAGGCATAGCAACAGCCTCATAGGAAAGCCACCCCTAGCCTATCCTGTAGGGCTGAACAGCACTGCAGCCCAGTGGGCTTTCATTAAGGAACAAGAAGGGATTCGGGAGGTTGTCCAATGTGCTTTCCCCTTCTCAACTGCATGTGTTGTAGGTGGTAATTAATATTTACTAATAATTATCTTTTAGTAATGCTGCTGTTAGTCCTAAACAGCTGTATAACCAAATCACCACACAGAGACTGGGTTTATTTAGTTAACCTTGAACACAATGCTGGGCAATAGTTACTCCATCCTAAACCTCCAAGCCCTCATAGTTTCCTAACATTTGTATTTCCCACATTATACTTGCTTTTAGTGATATATTATGTCCAGTCCATCTCCATGTAGTTCCAAGATCTTTCCTCCAGCTCTGCTCCTCTCTTAGCTCTCCTCTCGCCCCTTCTCCCACTCATTTCCTGCCCTCTCGCTCTTTCCTGTCCCTGGCTCCTCCCATTGCACAACATTGTAGCTAGTTGCTTTATTTTGGCCTGTTTACACAAAGCTGATACAGGATGCTTAGAATAAGTATCATAGTGCAATATCCGGATTGAAACCAGAGAGAGTGTGTGTGTGTGGGGGGGAGAAATCAGCATTTGAATGAACAAGGGTAAGGTGTATACATTTCAAAACAATATTCTACCAACATGCATGGATGAAAAATCCTGGCATTTGAAGTTCTGATAATGAACTTAATCCTCAATACACTTTATGATATTTAGTATTTTACTAATAGTTCACCAACCACACAGTGGCTGAAAACTCTCACTGGGCCAAACACTACAGAGTTTGGCCTTCCTGGGTCACTCAGGAAGACCCCATAGTTTGAAGCACACACCAGAATTGAGCAGCTCTTGTCTTTTTATGAAGCAGCAGAATCCAACCCAGATCCCCAGTGTTGAGTGTGTGTCACTGAGTGTGCGTGAAGACTACAAAGCTTGACTTGGAGATGTGCTTTCAAGGCGACCACTATAGGGGAGCTGCCAGGCTGAGCTAGTTTTAAACCACACTTGCAACTATGTGAACATGAGTGTCACCTATCTCCAGGTGAAGCTGCATTTTAGCTGAGATCTCTGCCAAACAGAGATTAGCATCTGCTCCAAGCAGGCTTTTCGTTGTAAAGTTTTGCCTCTTAGGTGTGGGGCACCCTGTTTAGTTTATCTCTTCCCTGTTTTCTTCCTCCCTTCCTTTCCTTTCCCCTGCTCTCCCCTCTCCCATGCCTCTCCTTTCCTCTGCTTCATCTCTTTTTCTCTTTCTCTTCTAACCTCTCATCCTTCTTTTTTTTTCTCATTGCCCATTAAGGATGTTTCCAAAATCATGACATAAATTGTAGACCCTCTGCTTCATGTCAGTGGAAAGAAAACTATAGCAGGCCTGTAGATAAGTGCTGGTGGCAGTTGATGTTTGAGGTGGAAACTAAAGCTGATGCCATCATCAGCATCTACCCAGGGTCTCGTGGCCACATATATCCACACACGATGTGTGTTTACAGGAAGAAGATTGCCCTTGGGCCTCCGGGCAGTTCTGTCTGAACACCAAGACCTGGAAGTACTTGTGAGAGTGTTTTACTTTTAATGAAACTAACAACCAACAGGAAGATTTGACAGGAAGCCAAGTTTTGAATAGGATTCTGCTACCTTCCAACTTAGATGTTAAGATATGGAGACACCATCTGTATTCAGCACAGCACAGAGAGCTTGAGTTTTGAAGCATGTGTACCTCATACCCCCATGAAGATAGTGAAGATTTCCTTTAGTGGGAGGGTGGCCTTGAACTCATTTTCACTTAAATCCAACATCCCCAGGACCACAGCCAACTGACCCTCTGCTACAGTAACACTGTTGACATTTCTCTGCTCCAGAACTTTACAGAATTGACATCGTTTGTTTTCTGTGTCTACTCTTTCCTTCAATGTGTTTATAAAACTCTGCCACACCTTTCTTTGTGGCAGTTACCAACATTCTTGTCGTAGAATAGTATGTTACTGTATCGATAGATCACAACCTCTGCATCCTCTGTTCCGTTAATGGGCACCTGGGTCATACACAGTTTGGGGATTTTAGGAATAAAGCTGCTATGAGCAGTCATGTATGGGTCTTTCTGTAGAACATAAAATTGTACATAGCTTTTCTTCCTCCCTGCCCTATAGCATTTAAATACCTACTTCACGCAGGATAGGAAGAGACTTTATCCCTTTCAGTGTGTCCTGTACATGGCCTTACAGACTCGACTTTTTTTTTTTTTTCCAGATAAGGGCTACTCGTAAAGAGACCCTCTCCCCCACACAACCCTCTTCCTGAACTCAACTATACAATCCTTATGTTCTATATCGCACTCTAGGTTGATGTCAGCTTTTTCTCGTTTGCCAGGTTACCGGGATCACTGTGAGAAGTGTTAATTGGCCTTTTATTTCTCTGCCACTGGTAACAGAACCCAGGGCCTCACACATGCTTTCTCCGCCCCTCAACCACATCTCCCGTGCACTGACCCTTTGCTGAGCATCAGTCACATCAGCCAGACATCACACCAGCTGCTTGTGTTCCCCTCTTATCCACGTGGAAGGCCCAGCCTCTGGCAGATCCTTTTCTCTTGGGTTTAGCTTGTTTTCCTGACTGATGTTCACAGCCTGCAAACCTGAGACAAACAGAAAGTAAATGACACATCCAAGGTTACAGACTGTTAAAGAGTGAAGCCAAAGTATAATCCCAGGTCTGCATGGTCACATAAGCCACATGCTTTCTACCCTCATGTTTAAGGTAATAAGTTATAAATAAACCTCTGAGGCTAAAAAGGACATTGAAGACCTGAAGTCTCTGACTTAGTACGTTTTATTATAATTACAATGAAAGGCAGACCCCCTCAGGGCACAGGCAGCCTGTGCGGAGGGAGATATAAATGACTGAACCAGGAGTCACATGGGGCGGCTTCCAGCCGGCGGTGTGAGAAGTACAGCCGTGGAGAGACGTAGCTGTCAAGGACGTGCTTCAGGTGCAGCGGCTCGGCAGGTGAAGGCAGAATATTTTGTTCTGTCTCAGTCGTACAAAAATTAATTTTTAAAAGAGAATGTAGCCTGGGAAAGGGTCACATAGGTCAAACGGAGAGAGCTGAAAGTCCAGAGTTACCGAGGGATGACGGAGTTTTCTGTGTGCCACCCGATGACTACATGGAAAAGGCTTTTGTGAAACATCCAGCTGATACCATCATAGGCACAGAACACCCATCATTAGAGCTGGAGAAGCCCAGGCTCTCCTCTGCAGGAGCCCCGGTCACCTGGACTAACTGTCATGCTGTGGGAATGTCTCTGGGCTTTGTGCCAGTCGTTCTGAGGCCGGGGAGCAGGTGGAGACAGCCCAGCTGCCGAGGACAGCAGGGCCACCTGCATCTCTGCCTGCACCTCTCCTACAGCAATGTGAGCCTGAGGGGGGTGGCAAGGGCCTTAGGGGCGTCTGAGTGCTCGTGGACACTTTCCACAACATGTTAAATGGGCAAGAGGAAATACTGAGGACAAATGGTCTATCCATGTGATAAGATGATGATTTCTCCTTCATCTAAGAATCAATGTAGCCTAAGTCTGAAGGAGTGATGTGCTGAAAATGAAAACATCTCTATTTTTGACTTTTCATTTCTCTCCCCGAAATATTCAGCAGTACCCACCTTTCAAAACCAGCCAGCTGAGGAGAGATTTAGGATGCAACTTAAGAAAGAGGGTTTGAGGCAAGCCCTGGCTGAGAGACAGACATAAAGACGCCTCTATAATTAAGGAAGAAGCAAGTCGAATAATGGGGGAAATACTGACTGTGCATCCTTACCTTCCTGGCCCTCGTAGGGGGGGGGTCACAGAGGGAGAGGGACACTGCCCACGTGGTCCACTTTGAGCTTCAGTTGTTCTGATTGGGCAGTGACGGAGGAGAGGATCTTAAGTTTTCTCTTCTACAGTCTCATTGTTCCCATGTAGCTTGATAATTATACAGACAGTGGCTTTGGACCACAAGGGTGGAGAACCAGTGGGAAAGCCCTCAGAAGATGACAGAATTTTCATTTTAAACCGCAGTGACTTGTAGCCAACAGTTACAGAGAAAGCTACCTAACTAGTTGGGGCTGGCTAGCAGGAAGTATGTAGGTGTTAGTGGGATAAGAGGCTAAAACAAGGAAAACGGACTGTGGTTTCACCCTCTGCGGCAGCCACCTTTGGAAACAGACTGTCTTGAGAACAGATGCAGCAGAAGCCTCTCCAGAGAGATCAGGAGAGGCACAGGAGTGCCTATGACACAAGGGTTGGGGTCTGCTGGGTCTCTCCAGGTTATCGGCCTCTTAATCAATAACGAAACACAAGTCCACACACACCGCGAAGTATTGAAGAAACTGCATTTAGAATGAGGAGATAGAACGGGTCAGAATGCCCTTCAGGAGAGCAGTAGGCCCCATGGGTGGAGATGCTCAATGGGTCCAGGTGGACCGTTTTAAGGGGTACAAAGCAAGAGAGGCTTGTAGCTAGGGGGAGTGGTTTGAGTGCTTCTTTATTTTCAATGATAGATTAGAGCATATAATTATGTTTCTATTGACCTTAATACTTCCCATAATGCACCTGATTTTAATCATGTGAGCACTGGACTGTGCATAGACATAAGGGAGCAAACGGGGACTCTTTTTAGAGGCTTGCTTGAGGGTTGAGTTATGCCTCACTGTAAATGCGCCCCAAACTAGTGCAGACTGCACTGGCCTTTCTTTCCCTTACTTGGGCATAAGCAAAGTACAACTGCATTGAAGTTAAATCATTGTGAAGGAAAGAAAACACCCATTTCATTGTTACAGGGGAGTGCATGTGTAGCTTGATGTAGGTGAAGGTCCTAGGTTGCTAAAAGACTGCCAGGGCCATTGGTATGTGCATGTGCATGCATGCGTGTGTGTGTGTGTGTGTTTAGTACATGCAGGTAAGGGATCTAGGCTTCCAAGTATATTAGCAGGTGGATGTACATATAGCCCAAACCAAGTGAGGTTCCAGGTTGATAAACTATTCCCTATGCTTGCCTGCCTCACTTGGACCTCTGTACATGGATTTGAGATGCTTTCTCTCTCTTCCATGAGCAAGGAGCTCCCACCGGGAACGTCACGAAACACTGAGGCAAACTAGTGAAGCAGAGGAGTAAGCATCCATTTGGAGCACACCGAGTCAACTAAGAATTTTTTAAAGGGAAAACAAGTGATGAGTTGTGGGTATCCTGACCTTTGTTCCCTGGATTTGGTTGCTGGGTAGGTTCTAGGCAAGGCTGAAGATGGAGAGGCACTTACCTATTTCCCTTGGGAAACATGGAAGGAAACTACCTCACAGGAGGCCACTGGATCAACATCGAAGACATCAAAACAAATTTAGATAAAAGAGTTCAGATCTATCGCCTAGAATCTCCTCTTCTTTGTAGCACTGAGGTGAAGGCAAAGTTCCATAGTTTGTGGAAGCTAATGGGGGTGAAAAGAGCTGAAATGAGTCACTGTAGCAGGAGGTTGAGAGTCAGTTACAGTAGAGGCAAGCATCGCTGTGTCCAAATCTCTTAGATCTCGACTAGTCTTGGGGGCAAAGAATGCTGGGAAATACAGGCTTTGCTGTCAGTAAATGAAATGGTTAACGAATACTCACTCAGCAAGGCTGGGCCATCTCAGTGGTAGGAACAGTAGTTGCCTCTTTCAAGGAGGAGACTTAGAGTTGTTCAGGTTAGGAATGAGCTACGTGTGGGATGTTTTATGTGGATGCTAAGTCAGAGGTAGAATCTATTGCTGACATATCTGACTGTTTTGTGTTGACCAGCATGAGCCAAGATGGAGTCGGGTAAGTACAGAAGCCCTTCAGGTTTTACAGATTCAGCAAATGTGGACTTAAGCAGATATGCCTCCTGGAGATACTGTCGATGCCTCAAGTATTCATCTGAAAGGACAAAATCAAATGATGAAACATGCGTGCGTGTGTGTATATACAGAAACATCAGTATATGCATAGACAGAAATAATGGAATGAGGCCCATTACCTTATACAGCTAATGTATCTGAATAACTATAATTAAAAATAAACTAATGGAGAAATCTGAAGGCCAAATAAATAGAATGTTCTTTGTCAAGGATGTTTCTTATTTATGTCGTGGGGTGGGGATGTGGTGAATCCCTGGGGATATTAAATTTGTTGTTATTTTTAAGAAAGATACGCTTTCTTTACCTGGTCAATCATGAAATGGGTTATCTGTTTTATGTAGGTGAGCTGAAAATCCATAAGAATTGGATCTAGGGCTTCCTCTTGATGGGTCTGTCATGAACATCCATTGACCTGTTCTTGTCTGGAGTTCTTGTCTGGTAACTTCAGGAGACAGAAGTATCTGTGCTCTGTTGAGAGTCATAAATTGTATTCTTGTAGGAAGGGCAGAATACAATTCTAGCTTCCTGAATTTGAGGTAGGGAACAGCTTGCCTTTTAAAGAAACAACAAACAAACAAAAAACAGTGGTGATCAATATTAATTAAGCCAAAAAATCTTCATGAAAATAGCACACAGCTAGTGTGCACTGGCTTATAGGGACACTGGGGCCTTGTGGTGACTGTGGAAACTAAAGAGCACATGCCTAACAGGGACATTGAGACATTTCATTTTTAAAAGTACCTGGGGAGATGACTCGGCTGGGAAATATGAAGCTCTGGGTTAGATCCCCATTCACCTAAAAGTCAGGTATGGCCTGTAATTTTAGCACAGGGGAGAAAAGAAAGCCATATCCCATTGCCCACTAACCAGTCAGCCTGGATTGATTGGCAAGCTCCAGAGTCCATGACCAGTCTCACAAAACAAGGTGGACAACTTCTGAAGAATGACAGCACGGTCTGACTTCTGATTTCTATACACATGTGCCCACACTTGAAAAGATACACACCACACACAGAGAAAGAAGAGAGAGAGAGGAAGGAGAGAGGGAGAGAGGGAGGGAGAGAAGGAGAGGGAGGAAAGGAGAGGGAAGGAAGGAGAAAAGGAAGTAGAGAGGGAAGGAGAGGGAGGGAAGAAGGGAGAGAGCCAGGCAGACAGGCACGTGTGCTCAGCAAACAAATATGCCTTCCAGTTTGCAGTCTCACTTAACAGTTAATTCTTTTAAATGTTAAATGTTCATTATGTAGAAATAATTTTAAAAAACATGTGTTGTTGGAGAATGACTTCTTTTTCCTTTCATGAGTTACTCTGAAGTTCCAAGGGGCTCAGCAACCACCAGGACCTCAGGTTACCTTAGAAAAGAATCAGTTAACTAGTCAAAGTTTTGCTAAAAGAGAGGTGAGTTCACATTTGGGCATTCCAGCCAAGCATTTTTCTTCATCAGGAGACATGGGCAATGAGACATTTTTCTCCCACAGGTATTAAATTAGAGTGTTCCCTGCTGATCCCTGAGTGTGGTAAAAAGCGAAAGGAGCAATTGCCAAGAAAAACAATAGAATTGTGTATAAAAAGTTCTCAAGATCAAAGTGGCCTCTTGGCAAACATCACTACTATGCCTCCTCACCCAGGTGGTTTTGAGCAGTGTAACCTGTCTGGGTTCTGGTTTCAGAGCTCTCAGAGAGGGACACTGTGAGGTTCGCGCTTGGCACTCCTTATCTTCAGAGAAAGTCATGTATCTCTCTCTGGAGTGTGGCAGCAGCTTTCTAGGTGAATTCACATGCAAGTGCAGGATGTGGAGAGGGATCTGAGCAGACACTGGACAGACAGGCGGTGGGAGGTGCAAGTTGCTGCCTCTCACCCATCCACACTCCGTTGTGTGGACGTGCAGTCCTGACTGCCCTGCCGGCTGCCCTCGGGTGTTCTCCATCAGCTCGGCCATGAGCAGAAGACATGGAACTGGAATAGAAGGGCCTGCTCTTCCCTGTTTACTTCTTGCTCTTGCACCTCCATGCTGGCAACTGTTTGTTCCTACGGCAACAGCTCAATAGTCTTAAAACCAATCTACAACACCCACCCCAAGCAGCAGCCCCGGCCAGTCGGTGCTCCTCTTTAGAGTGTCATCCGGCATCAGGGTGACCCCCTGAGCGCAGAGGCACCAACACTGACCCCCAGCGCCCCCACTCCTCACCAGTGGTGCAGGACGTATGCTCTTCCTTCAGCATCGGTGTCCCAGTGGTTCTAGCCCGTCCCCATGCTCTTATGATCCCGATGGCCCTGGCTCTGCTTCCTGCTGCTCCACTTCTATGACCCCGGTGTCCTCGGTGCTGTGCCCCTTTGCTTCTTTAGTTTGTGGTTAATCATTCTTTATTCTTAGTTATCTTTGTGAAGAGAACTAGTTTGTGTTTTGTCTTCCGACTGAACAATGAGTGATAAGATGAGGATTCATAGGGGCAGAGGAGGGCACACTTTACACAATTGCCTCCCCCATGTTTGTGCCTTGAGACATCCAACTCAGATGTGTGTCCATTCTTTGGGTATTCTGCTGAGTGCTCCCAGACTTGTTTTCCATCTGCTATCACTTAGGGGGCCAGCTCATTTCTCCGTATCGGGAATGGACTTTAGTCCTCCTGGCATTTGGTTACCGTCACAAGACTCGAGAAAGGGAAACCTCTCGATCTCAGTGTAAGGTCCGTCTTCATAGACAATGAATCCCATCTATTGCAAATCTCCTTTAAGTAGTTTAGTCTGTGAGAACCCTCCAGATAAAACAGAACCTCTGCCTGAGGGAGATAAGCTGATGCTTGCATCCCACAGACAATCACCGTAGGAGAAAGTAGACTCATCTCTGCATCCTGGATAACCTTTTGTAACATTAAGGAATGAACAGGCTATCCAGAATATGTGTTTCCATGGACCACTTAATTTTCAGTTCTCTCAGTTGGAGATACAAAGAAGCTGTGTTGGTACTTTTCTCCTAGCTGCTACAAAATAGCTAGTAAAAGCAACTTAAGGAAGAAAAGGATTATTTTGGCTCACGGTTCAGGGGAGACAGTCTATCATGGTGGGAAGGTACTGGTGGCTGAAGAAGGTGGTTGGTTACATTGTGCCCACAGGCAGGGAGCAGAGTAAGGGATATTCTCAGCACCTCCCATTTGTTCAGTCTGCAACAGCAACCCATGGAACGGTACCACCCTTATTTAGGATGAGTCTTCTCACCCCAGGGGTCTAACTACCTAATCCCTCACAGATATGCCCAGAGATTTGTCTCCAAAGTGATGCTACATACTCCCAAATTAACAATCAATTTTTTGCCATTACATGATGTCATCCCCAGGGCAAATTCTCCTTGATTGCCCAGGGGAAGCCTGGCAATCTATACAAGTCTATAGGCACAGACAATTTGAGGCAGGCTAAATCTATACTGGGATTACATAGTTCTTTTATTTAAGTAATGAAATTTACAGCCATAACTTGCTCAAACATAGCAAACTAGCCAGGGTGGTGCTTATTTCTAATCCTGGCACAAGGAAGGCTGACAGAGGGATCATGAGTTCAAAGACAGCCTAGGCTGCTAAGCAAGACCTTGTATCAAGACCAAAAGCAAAATCAAAACAAAATATCAATAGAAAGCATGAATCAACTTTGTACTCGTGAAATAATATTTGACAGCTCATTTCCAGTGTATACACTCAAGTTAATAATAATACTGCCCAAGAACACTTATTTCTACCTAATTTATATAAATTTATCCCTATGAATAAAATCAAGAGTGTTTCATGTAAGTTATAGTTAAGTCATGTAAGTTTTATATGTAAGTTATAGTTTGCCTGAGAACTTTACATCACCTTTTTAGGCTTTCTTGGGAAAGAAAGGTAGTATTCTCAAGTCTAGCTACAATTTAAGCCAGTTGGCATAGGATAAAGGCAGGAATCTTTCAGAGAGACAGAGAGAGAATCACTCCATAATTTACTCCAATAATCCTAATGGGTGTTTGTCTGTAGCAAATATTATCTCCCTATAATTCAGGTTCACTCAGAACCTCAACATGACCTTACTTGGAAATCGGGGCTTGCAGAAGTTATAAATCCATGATGCGATCATATTGGCTAGACTGAGTCCTGATCTGTTGATGCAGAGATTGCAAAAATGTCCTTTGTCCCTGTTTTGTTATTCTGTTTACTTGGGGGGACTGAATCAAAGGCCTTGGGCTTGCTAGAAGACTCTATCACTGAGTTTAATCCTGGGCCTTGATGCCATTATAAGAAATAGAAATAAACGCAGAGAGGAAACAACAGCTTATAAGAATGGGGACAAATAGTGGGGTGAGGGCCACACTACAAGGGACACCCACTATAGTTTACAATACTTTATTAAGTAACTGATAGATGGCTGAGAGAGTTTGGAAGTTCTCCACACAAAAGACAGACATTCAAGCTGATCACCCAGTAGGATTGTGCGTAGGTCGGGTGATCACACTCCCCCTTACACATGCGTGAATGAATGTATAAAATCTTTCCGTGAGAAAGGGCAGATATAACACTCTTGCACTGAAGACTATAAATACTGGTGTTAGACGTCAAACACATCCAAATAAGAGGAGAGATGTACTGTGGGGTATAAAAGTTCAGTAAAGTAAAAATGCAAATTCTATCCAAACTAACCTACTGAGCAACAAAACATGAGTGCTGTGAGCTTGCTCTCCTTTTCCTTGCTTTGATGCTTACTCTGTTAACAGAATGTAACCTTGCTCACTTCCTGTAAGAGCTATGGTGCCCACCTGCCCTCTTCCCTCCCCGATCCCTCTCTCCTTCTGTCTGCCTTTCTCTCTGGTTGTTCTTTCCAGAGGCTTGAAAAGCTTGTTAATTTTTTTTGAACCTACTTCTGGCCCAAAAAATTGTCTTGGCCATGTCTCTGCTAAGAAGTTTATGCAGTTTCATTCTTTCTTATTTCTACCTCATTTAATATCATGTTCTTTTAATGCGCTTTTAAAGTTGGACATTTTGTTCATTTATTTTCAGTGTGATTGCTTATAAAATTAGTGTTCAAAGCACATTATGACTGATTACTTAGGTATGTGCCTATTTCCATTTCTTTTTGATAGCTATGCTATCTTGTTAGATGACAGCCAAATCTTCTCCTTCAAGTCTTCTCACCAGTAGCTAGAAACTTACTGTAATAATTATAAAACTGTATAGTAAAATTAGACAGCGTGAGAATGGATAATAGTTAAGATGTTAAATTTTAGGTTGTGGATGTTTTAACTTATTGAATTTTAGTCAAAACCTTTTTTCCCTGAAAGCAATATAATATATCTAAATGTGACTATGTAGCTACCGGAAACAATAAATTTCATTAGAATAATAATTAAACAAACGAGAAGCAGGGTGACCCCAAACATTATAAAATCAACAAACTATAGGAATTAAGACACACCTTCAACTAAAAACCTTCCTTTTGCCTTTATCTGCTATAGAAACCAGATAAAGGCTAAAAAATTATAAACCAATATCCCTGATGAACATATATGCAATTCCTCAGCTGAATATTTGCAAATCAAGTTAAAAAATCCATCAAAAATAACATTCACCATGTTTGAATTGGGTTCATTTCAGAAATCATACAATCATTCTAATAAATGCAGAAGAGGCTTTTGACAAAAATTCAATATCACTTTGTAATACAAGCTTTAAAGAAGGTAGGAATAGATAGAACAAAGCTCAAATAACAAAGACCATATACAACAAACCTTTAGCGAACATTATATTAAATGGAGGAAAATCTCAAAGCTTGTCCAGCTTAGGAATAAGACAAGGGTACCCATGCTATCCACCATTATTCAAAGCAGTACTTGAAGCCTTAAAGCAATAAAAGAAGAGAAAATAAATAAAAAGAATACAAAGAGGGGAGGAAGGAGTCAAAGTATTCGTACGTGTAAATGATATGAGCCTGCAGATAGGAAACTCATTGTTCAACTGCAGAACTCTTAGAAGTGACAAGTATTTCCAGAAATTTGGCAGAATACAAAAATCAACATGAAAAGACCAGTAGTCTTGCTACATAGCCGGTAGTAACAACCATACTAAAAAGAAATCAGGAAAACAATCCCATCTATAATACCCTCAACAATATACCTTAGGATAAACCTAACAAATGAAGGGAAATTCCTTTACAATAAAAACTTTAAAATATTGATAAAGAAGTTGGAAATGGAAAGACATTGTATGCTCATGAATTGGCAGAATCAATTTTGTGAAAATGGCCACATCACCAAAAGCTATCTATAGACTTGGCATAAGGATCACACCAAAGTTTCACGCTGTTCTTCACAGAAATTAGGAAGTTCATGTGGAAGCAAAGCATTCCCAAGATAGTGAAAGCCATCTTGAACACAAGAACAAATCAGGAGATAGCGCTATGTCTGTTTTCAAACCATACTACAGAGCCATGGCAACAAAAACATTATAGAACAATGTAGACATATAGACAACAGTACAGAATAAATGACACATGTAGAAACCCACATGGCTACCCCTGCTTGATTCTTGACTATGGTGCCAAAAATACACATCGGAGAAAGACAACCCTTCAGTAAATGGTACTAGGGAAACTGCTTATCCACAAATAAAATAATGAAACTAGATCCATGTTTCTTACCCTTTGCAAAAATAAATTCCAAACAATCAAAATCCTTCATGTAAAATCTGAAACTCTGCAACTGTTACAGAAAAAATAGAGGGAAAATACTTCAAAATATAGCTGTAGGTAAGGTCTTTCAAAAAAGGATTCTGGAAAGAAGACCAATAACTGAGAAATGAAATGGCGTTAAAGTAAAAGGTTCTGCACAGCGAAGGAAATCATGAGTGTAGAGACAACTGTGCAATGGGGAGAATCTGGCCAACTGCATTCCTGACAGAGGGTTGATACTATCTAGAACATGCCAGAAACTCAAAACACTACATAGCAAGGAATCGAAGAACTCAGACAACAAGAAGCTAATGAAATGAACAGATGATATTCAAAAGTATGGTACTAATGTCCAATAAGCATGAAAAAAATCCAATATCAGTAGCCATCAGATAACTGCAAATTAAATATACATAGAAATTCCATGTCATTCTCAGTCAGAATGACAGTTTTTATGAAAACCAATAGCAAAGCAGGACAAGGGTTCAGAGAAGAAAGAGCCTTTACTATGATGGGGATTTTAATTAGTTCAGCCACTGTGAAATCATTTTGGTGATCCCCCAAAAAAACTAAAAGCATATTTTCCACATGACTCAGAGGACTCTAAATGAACATATCACAACAGCACTTGAACTTTGATGTATATCATAGCACTGCTCATGACAGCTGAGTTACATACAGCACCAGCCTGGATGTCTGTAAATAGAGAAGTGGACAAAGTTGTGGTATATAATAGAATTATTCACCCATAAAGAGAAGAATGAAATTAAGTTATTTGCAGGAAAATGCATGCAACTAAATACTATTCTGATAAGCAAATTAAATACAAAGTGCAAAGTCAAAATGATAAATATTGCATATTTTCTTTCATTTCTAGATCCTGTATTTTATATGAATATGCAAAATTTTATGTATCTGTGACATGAAAAAATGTCTAGGACCTCAGGGAGAGGAGGGGGCTCATGAAATAAGAAAGGAGAGGCGAATAGAGGTGACTAATGTGGGTCAAGGATGTCAGATGCTTTAAACATAGCAATCGGTACAATGAATGCTGCAATAAAAATATTTACAAGCTCAGTAGGTAGTAAAATAACTGTATCCATAATCAGAACAAGTGAATACACTGAATTTATTAACTAAATTAGGTTGGTTTTAAAAAGCAAAACCCAAATATGCATTATTTACTAGAAACCATCTTTAAAATATGAGGACTCATATAGGCTAAAAGTACAGGGATGAAAAAAAGATAATTCATATTAACATAGTCAAGGAAATAGAAGTGATAATTTCATATGTATTTGTCTTTAGGGCAAGAAAAATGATTCAATATTATAGGGGCATCTCAAAGCAGTAAGTGGACAAATTTTCCAACAATTAAGTTTGTATTCACCTAACAACAGGGGAAATAGAAATAAGTAAGGCAAAACTTTAGGACTATAAAGGAAAATAGAGGAAATGCAGAGTACACAGAAAATCAGGCAGGATATGACTGATATGAAGAGGGTCATCGGTCAACTTGATATTTATAAAATATTCCATCAAATAATTGTAGAATATACAATTTTCCTCAGGCTCATATAAAATTTTTACCACACTGGACCATAAAACAATGTTCACTTTTTTAAAAAAGGAACAGAAATCACATAAAATATGCTTAAAATCATTTATGGAAATATTTCTATTAACTGTAAACAATTTCAGCTCATTAATTAAAATTATTTAAAAATGATGTTACATTTCTGAGTAAATTCTGAGTCTCTAGTTCATATATTTGTATAGTATCATTGGGGGTTTTGTCTGCTTGCCTGAGGAGTGTGTGTGTGTGTGTGTGTGTGTGTGTGTGTGTGTGTGTTGGGATCAGCCCCAAGCCTTATGAATGCTCCATACACACCCTACCACTGAGCTACACAGCCTTAATCCAAACTGATTTAATAAAGTATCAGCACAAAATTTCAGGGTCCATTAAATTTCAGCTTTGGCCTCTTTATTGTATCCTGACCTATTATTTGGCCTTGTTAGATCTAAGTCTTTAGATCGCTATCTGTTCTCTCTCTTATCACTCTGCTCTGCAGCCCAATAGTCTGTTTACCACAATCTTGTGATTACACAAGTAACTATTTTATCTCAATGGAAACAATGGCAGCAATAAAAAGAAAGCAGGTTGTTTTGGTTTCGTCTTCTTATCTGTATTTCTATTTCCAAATATTCATACATACGCTAGCAGTAACTTAGGGAGAAAAGTATGTACATGATGGAATTCCATTAAAGTATGGATTCATACTAGTTATTATGAAAGTAAAATGTTGCAACTAACTTGTAAAAGTTAGTTATAGTTTTTAATGTTTTATTAGTGTGTATTAATTGTACATAATAAGGGTTTTGTGATACTTTCATAGGTGTTTATAATGTATTTTGGTCATAGTCTCATCCTTGTATTAGGCCCCTTTGCCCCTCTCCCACTCTCACTAATTACCTTGTTCTTCAAGGAGGTTCACTTTGACTTTCACGTGAGCCATTTGTGTGTGTGTGACAGGAGCTCTTGCTTTTTCTCAGTAGCTACACCACTGAGGCAAATGTCTCTTCTTGCCCCTCTTGTTAAGTGGCTGTAAATCCTCAGAGTAGAGTAATCACTGTGATTTTTCAAAGAGGCCATTAGAGCTGGGAACTCACAGGCCACTTCAGCTGGGGAAACAGATAGGCTCACTACAGAGCTTCACCTCTCATCAGCATTCCAGATTCTAGGTATACCTGCCAATTCTGTGTCCAAAACTTAATAAAGCAGGGGACAGTGGAAGGACATTACCTGCCGGAAGGAGTAGCACTATAGTCAGCAATCTTTAGCTACCAACAGACAAGATACGTAAGAGGCTCAAGGCCGGCCTTCCAGGGGCTGGCAAGAGACATTCTCCTAAACAGCAGTGACATGCTTAAAAGGGTGCTTGAAAAGGAACGAAACTGTGAACCGAAGCACTTCCTGTTCTCACACTGTGTTTCGCTGTACGTAAATAGATGGCATTGGAAGAGCAATGGTTACTTTCAGAGGAAACTTGTGGAAGTTGCTAGAAAAGTGGCCAAATGGCAAATCTTAAAATGCAGGTTTCTTTAGTAGCTCAAGGGAGGTGCCGAGGCGAGAGAAGCTAGCGGAGATTCAGAGGGAGCGCTGCTGTGGGAAGCCAGGTGTACATAGGTTACACCTGTCTACACAGTCAGGACGGAGACAGTCTGGTATTTTTACAATACAGAAACGTCACGAAGAACCAACTCTGACATATATTCCTCCGTCTGTGCCTACATCTGCATAAATGCCACCACTCACCTTTGTCTCTGTCACCACTTACTTCCCTTAAAGCAAAGCAAGTTTTAAGTTTGTAGATTGCTTCAGCAATGGGGTTTTTGTATTGCCACCGATAAAGTCCCCAGGTTTAGGATTTGGAAAAAAAAAATAATGTGATGGTGATGTCACATGTACTACCAAGTCTAGCCAGGGGTTTGCACTTGTCAGTTAACAGAGGAAATCCATTTACTATCACTTTGCACAGTGTAATGAACATAATAAACCCTGGCATGATACTACACCACGATTCCATCGAACTCTTGAAGTGTGATACTCAAAATTCTAACCAATACAACTACTCTGACTTTTTTAGGTCAGTGTTTCTGACTTATTTGTCTGTGATAGAAGTTCACTTAAAATTTTGTAATCTTTGCTTACCTGGATTGCAAAGACCAATTTAGTCTCTAGTCCTGTTGAATTTCGGCCACATGTGATGTTTGATGTTTTTCCTCTGATATTCCTTGAGAAGATGAGAGAAGTGAGGAGGTAAAAATGAGCCCTGACTCTCATTATGTTCAATATTAGTATCATTGGGGATTTGGTTTTGGCTGGGACAGCAGGAATCTTTTGAATACAAAATATAAAAGCAACACATGTCGGGAAAAAGTGCATAAAAATAACCTGCCCCAAAGGCATGCCTAATCACTGAAAATTAGCATTCACTGGTGCCTGTCAGACTAAGTTCTCAATCTGTTTGGGTCCTGGGTAATTGAGTCACATTTGTGAACTCCTACAAGTTGGATGTAGATCTAGCACAAAACTTGCTCATTGAAACCCCAGATCTGGTGAAATCAGCTTTAGGAGGTTAGGGGAGGCAGTAGTGGGGGGTGGCTGAGGCGTCCACAAAACTGTTGACAAATAGAGGGCTGGCAGGGTGTGTCAAGTTAACAGCTGGGAATGAGCAAGCAGCCATATGGATGGCAGGAGGCTCACTGTGGGAAGGAGTGATCCCGCTCTCGTGGGAGGAAGAAAGGCTTTCAGAAAACTGATGAAGCTATGGTACATGCTTATTAACATCCCTTCTTATTCCGAGTATAAACATTGTATAACCACAATTGCTAAGAACAGAGGCTGTGTATCAGATAGTTCTCCTGTGGCTGACATTGCTCTAAGTGTTTTTTTTTTTTTTTTTTTTTTTTTTTTTTTTTTTTAATTTAAATCTTTTATTTATTTTTTATTAATTACACTTTATTCATTTTGTATCCCCCCATAAGCCCCTCCCTCCTCCCCTGCCAATCCCACCCTCCCTCCCCTTTCTGCATGCATGCCACTCCCCAAGTCCACTGATAGGGGAGGTCCTCCTCTCCTTCTTTCTGATCTTAGTCTATCAGTTCTCATCAAAAGTGGCTGCATTGTCCTCTACTGTGGCCTGGTAAGGCTGCTCCCCCCCAGGGGGAAGTGATCAAAGAGCAGGCCAATCAGATTATGTCAGAGGCAGTCCCTCTTCCCATTACTATGTAACCCACTTGGACACTGAACTGCCATGGGCTACACCTGTGCAGGGGTTCCAGGTCATCTCCACAAATAGTCCTTGGTTGGAGTATGAGTCTCTGGGAAGTTCCCTGTGTTCAAATTATCTTGTTCTGTTGCTCTGCTTGTGGAGTTCCCGTTCCCTCCAGCTCTTACTATTTCCCACTTCTTACATAAAATTCCATTCACTCTGCCCATCAGTTGGCCATCAGGCTCAGCATCTGCTTTGACAGTCTATACTGCAGAAGCTTTCAGAGGCCCTCTGTGGCAGGTTTCAAGGTTGTTTCCTGTTTTCTTCTGGCTTTCAGAGGCCCTCTGTAGCGGGTTCCGAGGTTGTTTCCTATTTTCGTTTTCTTCTGATGTACATCCTCTTTGCCTTTCAGGATGGGGATTGAACATTTTAGTTAGGGTCCTCTCTTTTGCTTAGTTTGTTTAGATGTACAGCTTTTAGTGGGTTTATTCTATGTTGTATGTTTATATGAGTGAGTATATACCGTGAGTGTCTTTTTGCTTCTGGGTCAACTCACTCAGGATGATCCTTTCCAGGTCCCACCATTTACCTGCAAATTTCATGATTTCCTTATTTTTCATTGCTGAGTAATACTCCATTGTATAGATGTACCACAGTTTCTGCATCCATTCTTCAGTTGAGGGGCATCTGGGTTGTTTCCAGCTTCTGGCTATTACAAATAAAGCTGCTACAAACATGGTTGAACAAATGTCCTTGTTGTGTACTTGCGCCTCTTTTGGGTATATGCCTAGGAGTGGTATGGCTGGATCTTGAGGAAGCGCTATTCCTAGTTGTCTGAGAAAGCGCCAGATTGATTTCCAGAGTGGTTGTACCAGTTTACATTCCCACCAGCAGTGGAGAAGCGTTCCCCTTTCTCCACATCCTCTCCAGCATGTGTTGTCCCTTGAGATTTTCATCTTGGCCATTCTGATGGGTGTAAGGTGAAATCTCAGGGTTGTTTTGATTTGCATTTCCCTAATGGCTAATGAGGTTGAGCATTTCTTTAAGTGCTTCTCTGCCATTCGATATTCCTCTGCAGAGAATTCTCTCTTTAGCTCTGTTCCCCATTTTTTAAGTGGATTACTTGGTTTGTTGCTTTTCAGCTTGTTTAGTTCTTTATATATATTGGATATGAGTCCTCTGTCAGATAGAGGGTTGGTGATGATTCTTTCCCAATCTGTAGGCAGTCGCTTTGTTTTGATGACAGTGTCCTTTGCTTTACAGAAGCTTTTCAATTTCATGAGGTCCCATTTATTGATTGTTGCTCTTAGAGCCTGTGCTGTTGGTGTTCTGTTCAGGAAGTTTTCTCCTGTACCAATGAGTTCTAGGGTATTCCCCACTTTTTTTTCTAGCCGATTTAATGTGTCTGGTTTTATGTTGAGGTCTTTGATCCACTTGGACTTCAGTTTTGTGCAGGGTGATAAGTATGGATCTATTTTCATTTTTCTACATGTAGACATCCAGTTGGACCAGCACCATTTGTTGAAGATGCTATCATTTTTCCATTGTATGGTTTTGGCATCTTTGTCAAAAATCAGGTGTCCGTAAGTGTGTGGGTTTATTTCTGGGTCTTCTGTTCGATTCCATTGATCCACCATTCTGTTTCTATGCCAGTACCATGCAGTTTTTATAACTGTTGCTCTATAGTACAGCTTGAGATCAGGGATGGAGATACCTCCAGAAGATATTTTATTGTAGAGGATTGTTTTAGCAATTCTCGGTTTCTTGTTATTCCATACAAAGTTGAGAATTTTTCTTTCCAGGTCTGTAAAGAATTGTGTTGGCAATTTGATGGGAATTGCATTAAATCTGTAGATTGCTTTTGGTAAGATGGCCATTTTTACTATGTTAATCCTGCCAAGCCATGAGCATGGGAGATCTTTCCATCTTCTCATATCTTCCTCTAATTCTTTCTTCAGAGACTTGAAATTTTTTTCATACAAGTCTTTGACTTCCTTGGTTAGGGTTACGCCAAGGTACTTTATGTCATTTGTGGCTATTGTGAATGGTGTTGTTTCTCTAATTTCTTTCTCAGCCCTTTTGTCTTTTGTATACAGGAGTGCTACTGATTTTTTTGAGTTAATTTTATATCCGGCCACTTTGCTGAAGGTGTTTATCAGCTGTAGGAGTTCCCTGGTAGAGTTTTTGGGGTCACTCATATATACTATCATATCATCTGCAAATAGTGATAATTTGACTTCTTCCTTTCCAATCTGTATCCCCTTGATCTCCTTCGACTGTCTTATTGCTCTAGCAAGGACTTCCAGCACTATGTTGAAGAGATATGGAGACAGTGGGCAGCCTTGTCTTGTCCCTGATTTCAGTGGGATTGCTTTAAGTTTCTCTCCGTTCAGTTTGATGTTGGCTATAGGCTTGCTGTATATCGCCTTTACTATGTTTAGATATGTGCCTTGTATCCCTGAACTCTCCAGTACTTTAAACATGAATGGATGTTGGATTTTGTCAAATGCTTTTTCAGCATCTAGGGAGATTATCATGTGGTTTTTTTCTTTCAGTTTGTTAATATGGTGGATCACATTGATGGATTTCCGTATATTGAACCACCCCTGCATACCTGGGATGAAGCCTACTTGGTCATAGTGGATAATATCTTTGATGTGTTCTTGGATCCGGTTTGCAAGTATTTTGTTAAGTATTTTTGCATCAATGTTCATAAGGGAGATTGGCCTGAAATTCTCTTTCTTTGTTGAGTCTTTGTGAGGTTTAGGTACCAAGGTGATTGTGGCTTCATAGAATGAGTTTGGTAATGTTCCTTCTGTTTCTATTTTGTGGAATAGTTTGAAGAGAATTGGAGTTAGCTCTTCTTTGAAGGTCTGGTAGAATTCTGCACTGAAGCCATCTGGTCCTGGGCTTTTTTTGGATGGGAGACTTTTGATGACTGCTTCTATTTCTTTGGGGAATATAGGACTATTTAGTTGATTTACCTGGTCCTGATTCAGCTTTGGTGAGTCAAATCGATCAAGAAAATTGTCCATTTCATTTGGATTTTCAAATTTTGTGGCATATAGACTTTTGAAGTAAGTCCTAATGATTGTTTGGATTTCTTCCGTGTCTGTAGTTATGTCCCCTTTTTCATTTCTGATTTTGTTGATTTGGGTGGTGTCTCTCTGCCTTTTAGTTAGCTTGGCTAAGGGTTTGTCTATCTTGTTGATTTTCTCAAAGAACCAGCTCTTGGTTTCATTGATTCTTTGAATTGTTTTATTTGTTTCTAATTGATTGATTTCAGCCCTGAGTTTGATTATTTCCAGCCGTCTACTCCTTTTTGGTGTGTCTGCTTCTTCTTTTTCTAGGGTTTTTAAGTGGGCCATTAAGTTGCTTGAATGAGCTGTCTCGAATTTCTTCTTGAAGGCACTTAGTGCTATGAACTTTCCTCTTAGCACTGCTTTCATTGTGTCCCACAAGTTAGGGTATGTTGTGTCTTCATTTTCATTGAGTTCTAGAAAGGCTTTAATTTCTTTCTTTATTTCTTCCCTGACCCAGCTGTCATTTAGTAACAAGTTGTTCAGTTTCCATGAGTGTGTAGGCTTTTTGCTATTTCTGTTGTTGTTGAAGTCCAGCTTTATTCCATGGTGATCAGACAGGATACAAGGGATTATTTCAGTCTTCTTGTATCTGTTGAGGCTTGCTTTGTGACCAACTATATGGTCTATTTTGGAGAAGGTTCCATGAGGTGCTGAGAAGAAGGTAAATTCTTTTGTGTTTGGGTGTAAAGTTCTGTAGATGTCTGTGAGGTCCATTTGATTCATGACCTCTGTCAGAGATATTGTTTCTTTGTTTAATTTCTGTTTTGTTGACCTGTCCTTTGTTGAGAGTGGGGTGTTGAAGTCTCCCACTATTAATGTGTGGGGATCTATATGTGGTTTAAATTTTATCAATGTTTCTTTTACAAATGTGGGTGCTCTTGTATTTGGGGCATAGATGTTCAGGATTGTGATGTCTTCCTGGTGGAATTTTCCCTTGATGAGTATGAAGTGTCCTTCCTCATCTCTTTTTATTATTTTTGGTTGAAAGTCTATTTTATCAGATATTAGAATGGCTACTCCTGCTTGTTTCTTGGGTCCATTTGCTTGGAAAGTCATCTTCCAACCTTTTACCCTCAGGTAATGTCTATCTTTGTGTCTTAGGTGTGTTTCTTGTATGCAACAGATTGCTGGGTTTTGTTTACGTATCCATTCTGTTAATCTGTGTCTTTTTACTGGAGAGTTGAGTCCATTGATGTTGAGAGAGATTAATGACCAGTGGCTGTTAGATCCTTTGATTTTGATGTTGGCTGTGTTCATAAGTTTGTGTGCTTGGTTGCTTTTTGTTTTGCTGTAGTAAGGTTAATTATTTCCTGTGTTTTCTTGACAGAAGCTAATTTTCTTGGGTTGTATTTTCCCTTCCAGTGTCTTCTGTAATGCTGGATTTGTGTGTAGGTATTGTTGAAATTTGTTTTTGTCATTGAATATCTTGTTTTCTCCGTCTATGAGGACTGAGAGTTTTGCAGGGTATAGTAGCCTGGGTTGACATCTGTGTTCTCTTAGGGTCTGCATGATATCTGTCCAGGCCCTTCTGGCTTTCATAGTTTCTGTTGAAAAGTCAGGTGTGATTCTAATGGGTTTGCCATTATATGTTACTTGGCCTTTTTCCCTTGCAGCTTTTAGTATTTTTTCTTTGTTCTGTATACTTCCTGTTTTGATTATTATGTGGCGGGAGGATTTTCTTTTCTGGTCAAATTTGTTGGGTGTTCTGTAGGCCTCATGTATCCTTATTGGCTTCTCCTTTAACTTGGGGAAATTTTCTTCAATGATTTTGTTGAAAATATTTTCTGGGCCTTGGAGAAGGGAGTCTTCTTTTTCCTCTATTCCTATTATTCTCAAATTTTGTCTTTTCATATTGTCTTGGATTTCTTGGACGGTCTGTGTCAGGAATTTTTTGGATTTCACATTTTCTTTGACAGATACATCGATTTCTTCCATTGTATCTTCTACACCTGAGATTCTTTCTTCCATTTCTTGTATTCTGTTGGTTATGCTTACCTCTGTAGTTCCTGTTTTCTTCCCTAAATTCTTCCTCTCCATTATTTCCTCCATTTGTGTTTTCTTTAATTTTTCTAGTTCTATCTTCAGGTCTTGAGTTGTTTTGTTTACTTCCTTCACCTGTCTGCTTGTATTTTCCTCTTTTTCTTTTAGTTCCTTCAACTCTGTCTCTTTGATTTCTTTCAGTGATTTAATTATTTCTTCTCTGAAGGCCACAAGCTGTTTGGCTGCATCTTCCCGTATTTCTTCACGGATGGCCCTAATTTGCTTGTCTTTATCTTCCTCCATTTCTTTACGGATAGCCATGATCTGTTTGGTTTTATCTTCCTCTAATTCTTTACGTATTTTATTTGTCTCCTCTATTATCCTCTTCATCAACATAGATGTAAGGTCCTCTTCTTGATTTTCTATTATGCTGCATTGTTCAGGGCTGTTCGCCCCTGGATGGCTGGGTTCTGGAGATGCCATATTGCTCTGTCTTTTGTTGGTTGAGCCTTTACGCTGACCTCTACCCATTGGGCTGATTTAGGTTTTGGCTGTTAGTTTCTGTGCTTCCTGGAGTCCTGAGGTAGGGAGTATCCCCTTGGCCGGAAGATGATTTTTCCTGAAGGAGTCCTTCTCTGATTTTTGGTTATGGTCACTGTATGGCCAGTGTTTCTCCGGAGATGCCACTGCTCACCTCAGGTTTATAGCCCTGAGTAGTAGCTGTGGTCTATGTTAGGCAGGGGGGGATCTCCTCTTACCCATAAAATTTCTCAAGACAGCTGCCCCACTGCTGGGTTTCTTGTTATAAATTTAGTGTGCTGCTGCTCACTAAATTTCCATGTACAGTCCTCTTGAAGAAACTGCTGATTCCCTAGCTATGGGGTTTTCTCCCAACAGGGAAACTCAGTCTGTTATCCTGGGGCGCACAGTTCTGTCTGAGAAAGTGGGAGGTGCACTCAGCAAGTCTCTGGGCCAAAGGCTGATTGCTCTGCTCTGGACCTGGAGAATGTGCACCTAGGTTGATTTGGCACCTGGGGGCACTGTTCTGGTCTGGAGGCTGGGTGCCTCACTCTGGACCAGAAGCTGTGTGTCTCTGTCTGGGATGGCGGCTACAGGCACTGCTCTGGTCCAGACGCTGTGGGTGCAGCCCCCCTGAAGGATCAGGGATTCCTACAGTTTTGGCAGTCCAGCCAGGGACAACTGGCCGATCCCTGGCACAGTATCTGAGGGCTGCTGTAATGGCTCTTCGACTCCTGCAGGTCCGAGGATGCAGCTGTGTGTCCCAGTGCCCCAGGGGAACGCAACAATGGCGGCAGAGCACAGCGCTTCTGCCTGCACTAGAGTCTGCGTGAGTCCAGGAAGTGTTTTGGTGCTGGGTGTCCTAAGCGTTAGAGCTGCTGACCCCCTCCGCTGGGGGTTTCCTCCTGCCAGAGACACGCAGTCTGGTGCCCTGTTGCCCTGGTGCCCACAGTTCTATCTGAGGCGGCGAATCACGCGCGCAGGCAGGGCTCTGTGCAGGCAGGCGCCTTTGTCCCTCCCGGCTCTGGGTCCGGGCTGGCTCCTGGGGCACCCGCGGAACCCGAGTCTTTTCCAGGGGATGTCTGGGTAACCTGGGGTCGGTCCCAATTGTTTCCTGCTCCGTGGGGTTATCTCTCGACTGGGAGATCCAGTCTATGGTGTTGTGGGCCCACAGTTCAGTCTGGGACCGTGACCAGATCGCGCTGGCGGGTAGCTCTGGGCTGGCGACCAAGTGCCTGGCGGAACGGGGATCTCTTCCGCGGTTTTGCCGGGTGAGTTAAAGCTGATCGAATCCCCCACCGTGGGGTATCCTCTCACCTGAGAAACACAACCACTTGTGTTTTATGGCCGCGAGTTCTGATTGCTGGTCACTGTGCCAATCCTGCTGTGCTGCTCCTCAGAATGAGAGTCCTCCCGGCGCTGCCATCTTGCCCCGCCTCCGCTCTAAGTGTTTTGAATGCATCAATCTAACTTTGCTCCCAGCTCTTTAAAGTCGGGGTTCTAACTGTTCTCATTTCATATGTGAGTGAACCTAGTTGAAGAAAGGCTTAAGCCACTCTCCAAAACCACACAGCTAGAAAATGCCTAAACTGGTCAATTAAGGGTATTACAGCAAAATTCTTTAAGAATTTTATAAGTGAATTCTTAAAAATTATATACGAATTTTCTATGGAAAAATTTTCAACCTTGCAATCAACATGCTCATTATTTTAAGAACTGTGTGCTGTTATAATTAAGTGAAATGTGTGTGAAGTATGGTTTGAGTGTAGATGTGTGTGTGTGTGTGTATGCGCGCGCACATATAGGGGCGATGTCTGCCAGGTGTCCTCCATCATTCTCCACCTTCTTTTGTAAGGCGAGATTTTCAGTGAATCCAGCAAGCTCCAGGGCTTCTCCTGTCTCTTCCTCCCCAGCTGGGATTGCAAGTGCATGGTACCACACCTGCCATTTTACAAGGGTGCTGGGAGTGTGGGCTCAGGTCCCCAGGATCGGTTAGAAGTGTTTCATACAGCTATGTGACCTTTGTAGTTCCGTCACTGAATAGATCACTAGCTCCTCATTCAGAAATGGAAACCATTGGCCCCCGAGGGTCAGAGATTTGCTCAGAGTTATGCTACTATGTGTGTAGTGGAGCTGTGGCCAGGCAGGCCACACCACTTCTCGTGCAAGGATACATTTTCATGCAGTATATGTGCAGGTTTATATGTAAGCAGATAGAGCACAAAGGCAGATCTGGGCTTAGGTAGTAAACACAGTTTCATATTATATCTTCAGGGAAAAGCACAAATGATCCTTTTTTTTCCTTCTTCAATATAAAATAGTTTCCATTTTAGGAAGAGTCATGTGATTGGACAGCGTGGACCAACCAGGCGGAGTTACCCAAAGGCCAGCACGGTAATGGTGTGGTGCTCCAGACCTAGAGTGCTGTCCACACTAGGTGTTCACTGGAGGCGGTCTACCTGGGACATATGTCCCTGAACTGCAGTTATCCAAATATGAGAAGAGAGCTGTAGAAGGCGCTTTGTGGGAAAGAACACTGACAACTATTATAGAGCCTCATAGGATCCTGATCTATGAGCTTTAGTTCTCTTGTGTAATATATATTTCCAGTCAATTTTAAAATAAAATATAATTCATGTATCATAAGCATCATAAACTTCACATCAGTCAAAAGTGTGGAGCTGGGGGAATAGCTCAGCGGGCAAGCATGAAGACCTGCGTTTGGATCCCCAGAACCCACCTAAAAGCTGGTTATGGTAACACCCACCTATAACCCCAACACTGCAGGGCAGACAGGAGTATTTCAGGAATGCACTTTCCGGTTGGTCTAGCCAAATATGTGAGCTCCAGGTCTAGTGAAAGATGCTGTATCAGAGAAAGAAAGAAAAAAAGAAAGAAAGAAAGAAAGAAAGAAAGAAAGAAAGAAAGAAAGAAA
>NW_026586816.1:5106487-5106677 GCF_907164565.1 Psammomys obesus | reverse complement strand
AAAGAAAGAAAGAAAGAAAGAAAGAAAGAAAGAAAGAAAGAAAGAAAGGAAGGAAGAAAGAGCGAGCAAGAAAGCAAGCAAGAAAGAAAAAGAAAGAAAGAAAAGAAAAGAAAGGAAGAAAGAAAGGAAGGAAGGAAGGAAGGAAGAAAGAAAGAAAGAAAGAAAGAAAGAAAGAAAGAAAGAAAGAAAG
>NW_026586816.1:5084680-5106477 GCF_907164565.1 Psammomys obesus | reverse complement strand
AAGAAAGAAAGAAAGAAAGAAAGAAAGAAAGAAAGAAAGAAAGAAAGAAAGAAAGAAAAAAAGAAGTAAAGATACTTCACACCAATCTCTGGTCTCCATTAGAATATGCAAAGGTAAAAGCAACCCCCCCCCCCCACACACACACACATACACGTGCAGACACACACTTTAAAAAAATGTACATTTGAGTGGTTTCTAGCATAGTCACAAGGATATGGCAATAGTTACCTAATTCTGAAACATGTCACTGTCTCCTATAGAAACCCTATAGTGTTAGCATTCGTTGTCCATTTCCTGTCCCATGAGCCTCTGGCAACTACAGATCTGTATGACTGTTTAGAGTCTCATTTTCTGACTATTTCACGAAAAATAAGCCGTGTGATATGTGAACTTCTCTGTCCAATTTCTTTCACTTAGCATAATGGTTTCCAGGTTTGCCTGGTGTTATAAATACATCGTTACTCTGCATGGCTCCTCAGTCTTCCACTGGATAGATATATTCCATGTTCTTTATCCATGCATCAGTTTGTGTATAATTGGGTCATATTTACATCTTCAGTAACTATGAATTGTCCATTAGAATTTGTGTTCAATATCTTAGATGTATTTACGATTGAAAGTTTTCTGGCATATGATATCCATACTTTTAATGTATTAAGAGAATGCCAAGATTTTCTTCATTATCACAGTCACCAGCGATAAAAAAGGATTCCAATTCCTCTGCACCCTCACAGCACTTCTTATTATCTGTGGCTGATCACAGCCTCCACAGTGGTTGAAAGATCTTATCATATTTGTGACGTTGGCTTGCATCTTCCTAGCAGCTGATGGGATTCGATTTTCCTTTTGTTTATTTTTCCATTAGAATCTTAGTTATTCTTAAGAAATTCATACAATAAATAAAATGTTTCAGTCACCTCCACCCCTGCTCCTTTTCCTCTCACCTCTCTGACACCCATCGCTCACCATCACCACTTTCCAACTTCGCGTACTCTTTTCCTGATTGCATTGCAGTGCGAGCAGCCTCAGCTGCGGCAAATCATGTGTGGAATTGTGCTAGCATGTCTGGAGAACAGTTCCTTCAGTCTTCTAGCACCTCTGCCTCTTGCCACCTTGTTGCCACTCATGCCCGAACTTGGCAGAGAGGGGTGAAACAGTCTCATTTAAGGCTGAGCACTCTTTAGTCCCTTCTTCTCTGCACTTTGACCATTAAACAGTTTTAAAAATATCTATTTTAAAATAACCCCCTTTGGGGGATTGTCATTTGAAGATTGAATAGTAAGCTTTTTTCTTTTTCTTTTCTTTTTTCTTTTTTTTTTTTTTTTTGCATATTATGGATACTAGTAGCTTCTTAATGATAGAACTTAGAAATATTTTCCCATTCTGTGAGGTTTTCTTGATAGTATCCTTTGAAACAGAATTATTTTCTACATTGATAAAGCCCAATCAACCACCTGTACATGGCTGGGCTTTGCTGTTGTCCTCGTTAGCCTTGATTGTCACCTTCCTTAGACCTGGAGTCTCAGAAGGAAAAGCTTCCTTTGAAGAGTTGCCTGGATCAGATTGGCCTATAGGCATATCTGTGTCCACAGGATTGATTACCAATTGATGCAGGAAGACCTAGACCACTGTGAGCCATACCTCCCTTCCCCCCAGGCAGGTGCTTCTGGGGCTAGCTATGCCAGAACAACCTGGAGAGGGAGCCAGCAAGTAGAGTTCCTCTAGGGTCCCTTGAGGAGCTGCTCTGGCTTCACTGATGATAGGTTTTGATCTAGAAGTGTAAGCCAGGTTAACTCTTTCCTCCCCGAGATGTTTTTGGCCAGAGTGTTTCATCCCAGCAACAGAAAAGTAACAAACACAAGTGTTACCTAAGAAATTCTTGGTCCAGAAGATTTTTAATTATGTATTTTTTTCTAAGAGTTGTATCTCCTTGGCTCTTTTATTCAAGCCTGATTAGTTTTGCGTTAGTTACTACACCTGAGGTGAGGTTTGGCTCCAGTCACCCGTTTTCAGCATACAGCTATCCCAGCGCCAGTTGTTACAAAGGCTCTTCTTTATTCACTGGATATTTGATGCTTTTAAAATTCATTTTAAATATTTGAATGTATAGACTCTCAATTCTATTGCGTTGATTTGTGTGTCTACAATTTTGCCAGGACCACACAGAGCTGACTGCTGTAGATTTGTAGAAAGTTTTCAAATTAGAAAGTATGAGTTCTCCAACTTTTCACTTTTCAAGTTGATTTTGGCTAGTTCAGTCCTTCCCACAATCACATAATTTTAAAAAAAATAATAAACTTTATCTTACTTTTATTAATTTTAAAAATTAAAATGTATTTATATTATTTTCCCTTCCCCTTTCTCCCTCCGATGTCTTCTGTATATCTCCTCTTTGCTTCCTCTCAAAGCCCTGGCCTCTTTTTCTTTAATTGTTATGTGCCTACGTATGTTATATTCCTGTGTGGTCTGCTTGGTGTTATTTGTGTGTATATGATTTTAGGGCAGACCCTTGGGTAACCAATTAGGAGGCTCGTCTCTGGGGAAGACGATTTCTCGCACCCTTAGCCATCGGTATTCTGTAGTTCCTATCTGCGGGTGGGTTTCCTGTGAGACCCCCCTGTGTTAGCAGGTCAGTTGGCATTATACTCCATTGGCAGACCTTAATTTTACAGAGCTGTTTAGACTGGAGAAAAACCGAGTTGAAGGCAAAGAGAATGTCCACATACCCCTGCCCTCTGACACGGGAACCCTCCCTCACAGGGGAAGTCTTGTGCCACGAGAGTACATTTGCAGCATTTGAGGAACCGACGCTGACACATCGTAACGCAGCCTCGTGTTTATTATGTTCGAGTTCATGCTCAGTAGTGCACATCCCATGGATTTAGACAAATGTGTAACGACATGAATCACCACTATTGCATCAAGCAAAGTAGATTCTCTGCGCTAAAATTCTTCTGTGTCTCACTTGCTACCACTGACAACCACTAATCTTGTTACTGTCTGTGTCGTTTTGCCTCTTCTTCAGACTCTCTGCTTCCACTTGGGGACATATTTAAGCTTCCTGTATGTCTCCTCACTATTTGATAGCTCAGTTGCTTTATGTGCTGAATAATGTTCCACTGTCTGCATGTGACACAGTTTATTTATCCATATCACAGGGCTGAAAGACACTCAAGTGCTTCCATGTTTTGACAGCTTTGAGTCAAGCTGCCCCCAAACCTTCCTGTGCAGGTATGGTTGTGGGCATCAGGTTGGACTCATTTAGGTAAATGCTAAGATGTTGCTGTGGCTTTAATGAGAAATGCACCCACAGGCTCATGTGTTTGAACAACTGCTCCCCAAATGGTGGCTCTGTTTGGGAAGGCCGTGGAATCCTGGGACATGGTGTCTGGCTGGAGCTCGTGGGCCAGGAGGGGAAGGTTGTATTTCCCTTCAGTTTTGATCTAGATCTTTCTGTGCCACAGTCAGCAATGATATGAAAACAGTGGCTGCACGTGCTCACTGCCAATTCTGCCCAAAGTAAGCCCCTTTTCTCCCACACACTCTTTCTGCCAGGTGTTTTTGTTACAGTGACAAGCAACTAACAAGAGCATACAATTTCCAAATTATATGGAATTTAATCTAATTCAGCTTTGCTTAAAACTGTTCAGCAGTCTCTCAATTTGTATTGATGCAATTGATGAATGAAAGGTAAAGGTGTGAATTATCATCTTTCATCAGTGTTTAGTACCAACTTTGAGATTTTTTTATTTGAGCCATTCTAACAGTGAAGAGTAGTATCCTATTGTTTTAATTTGCAATTTTATAGTGACAAGTGATAGTCGACATATTTTATATGCATAATTTACATCTGTGTATCTTTGCTGAGGGGTCTGTTCAGGTTTGTTGCTCATTTAAAACTATTATTTCTTACTGTTGAGTTTTAAGACTGGATATTTTAGACAGCAATTTTCCTTCTGTTTCTTTTTTCCCTCTCTCTCCTTCTCCTTGTTTCCTTTCTTATTTGAGACAGGAGCTTGCTCTGTGGCCTCAGTTGATTCCTAATTCATGCTCCCTCAGTTTACATGCTATAATTATCTGTGTGTACCATAGCATGGGGCTGGACCATACTTCTTTATCAGATATGGTCTCCCCAAATGTGGCTTATTATCTCATTTTCTTTACAGTGTCCCTCACAGACCAGAAGTTTTCATTCTAATGAAGTTCAGCTCATCAACTATTTACTTTTTTAATTTTTTAAATAATTAGTTACAGTTTATTAACTCTGTATCCCAGCTGTATCCCGCTCCCTCATTCCCTCCCAATTCCACCCTCCCTCCCTCATCTCCTCCCTGCCCCTTTCCAAGTCCACTGATAGAGGAAGACCTCCTCCCCTTTCATCTGACCCTGTTTTATCAGGTTTCTTCAAGCTGGCTGCAAAGTACTCCTCTGTGGCCTAGCAAGGCTGCTCCTCCCTTGGGGGAGGGGGAGGTCAAAGAGCCCGCCATTGAGTTCATGTCAGAAATAGTCCCTGTTCCCCTTACTAGGGAACCCACTTGGATACTGAGCTATCAAGGGCTACATCTGAGCAAAGGTTCTAGGCTATATCCATACATGGTCCTTGGTTGGATAAACAGTCTCATATAAGACCCCTGTGCCCAGATATATTTGGTTCTTGTGGAGCTCCTGAATCATACTTTGGACATTATGTGTGAGCAATGGTCGCTTTCCCTGGGTCACATAGACTTTTTCCTGTGTTACCTTCTAAGGGTTTACACTTGGATTTGGAGGATTGCCATGCATTGGATATTCCAACATTCACACTGAAGTTTCACTGCTGTCCTAATGGGACTGAGAGGCAGCATGTTTGAGTGGTGATTTGGTCATGAGGGCTCTGCTTTAACGAGTGGCTCCCAGTGCTAGTGGGAGTGGGTTCCTGGTAAGAGCATGCTCCCATTTTCTCTTTCTTGTTCCCTGCCAAGGCTGTTTCAGCACAAAGACCCTCCACAGACCACAGGGACAGGCCTCTCAGGCTTCTCAGCTTCCAGAACAGCACACTAAGGATGCTTCCATGATTTATAATTTATCTAGTCTGAGCTATTCAGATAAAGCAGAAGAAAATGCTAAGAATCATCGTGGAGTTAATATTCACCTATTTTCACTTGGAAGTCCTGCTATTTAAATAACATTTATTGCAAACGCTGTCCTTTCTCCACTAGCCTGCCTTTGCCCTTTTCTCAGAGGTCAGTTGAGTAAATTTATGTGGTTCTATTTATGGTTTCTTTGTTCCATCTCATTGATCTCTTTATTCCTTTGCTAGCACCATGTTGTGTGAATTACTGTGTGATTATTTCAGCCCTTTAAGTCAGGTATTGTGGGCTCCCTGGCTTTGTCGCCCTTCAATATTTGGTCAGATATGCTGTAGCTTATTACTTTCAAATATAGTTTGAGAATTAGTTCCTTTATATCCACAAAGTAACTATCTAGATTTTAATTGGGCCTGACTTGTTAAATTAGATCAAGTCAGGAAGAACTGACATCCTGGCCATCATAGTTCCTTTTGTGTGCCAAGGACATAAAATCTGACCACCAGGAGTCCTCTATATCTGTGACCCTTACACATCTCCACATCTCCCTACTGCCTTCCATCTCTGGCAACCACTTGTAAAGTCTATATTTCTCTGTATTTGGCACCTTGGTTTTGAAATTCTGCATATATTAGAAGCATATGGCATTTTCCTTTTGGTGTCTGTCTTCTTTTATTCTGCGTACTATCCTCTGGGTAGAACGATATTCTTACACATGGAATATTATTACGCATTCTGCCAAGTAATAGTAATTATATGTACATACACATATATGTGTTTCCCCATGCCTCATCACTTCAGGGTACATTCTAAGACCATCTTCAGCACCTGGAACCACAGTAGCTCTGAACACTGTGAATGGGCACTCTTACTAGTTCCTAGGCAATCTGTATGTACTGTATGGCTGTTATATGCACGCCTCTGTGCTGGTGATGGAGACGGCCAGTATTTAGTAACAGGCAGACAGCGTGAACTGCGTAGATATTTTAGACAATGTGATGAGTTGTATTCCCTGCTATAGAAAGGATATAAAATTCTGGCATCTACTTAAAATTCCAGCACACAGTTTAGACAGCTATAATTTTTTTCCGAGAATTTCCATTCGATATTTTCAGACTTGTTACTTATCTAACCTGCACAAAGGCAAGCCATATATAAACAGAGAATATTGTTTAACATTCTATTTATTCACTCATCCATTTATAGACAGTAGGGTTGTTTTCAGATCTTGGCTCTTATGAATAAAGCCACAATGATGACAGACATCATCATATGGACATACAGATGTCTTTGGGGGGGGGTGATTTGTTCTTTGAGTATGTAGTGAGGGGGCTGAGAGCTGACTCGTTGCTCATTCTATTAATCCTGTGGGGAACTCCATCCTGTTTTTTATAATGGGCTTACCTACACCCCCTCCAACTGCCTGTTAGGATTCCCTTTTCTGTGCAGCTCATTATCTCTTTTTCTATATCTTTGAGATTGTAACATAATTACATATTTTCTTCCTTGCCTTTCCTCCTTCTAAGCCTTCCCGTGCTCCCCTACTTGCTGCTGAGAGCAGAAGAAACAGTCTTTTCCAGGGAAGAGCAAGCCAACTGGTTATCCAATAACAAATGGTCAGGCCTGAAAATAGATACACAAAAGTAACAGTATATAAACTCAGCAGGTCGTATTTATATACTGAGGAATACACACATACAGGCACACATGTACACATAAACACACATAGATGTAACGCTGTTTGGTGACAGCCACCATCCTAATGCTGTGGTTCAGCTTAATACTGCTGTACTGTGTGTAAGGTTTTCAGTTGCATTTTCCTGATGACTAATAATGTTGAACACCTTGTCATAAACCCATTTACAGGTTTATGTCAATTTTGTAAAAAAAAAAAAAAAAAAAAAGTCTACCAGAACTACCTTAAAAATTTTTCCCTGAAAAATCATAAAGTTTTCTTTAAAATAAATTTGGATATTAACCCTTTATTGTATATGTGGCTTGTAAATCTTTCTCTCAGTTGGTAGGTTGTCTCTTCATATTGTTTTTTTTTAATATAAAAAAGCTTTTTAATTTCATTCTTTTTGTTTGATTTTATAGGCTAAAGCTTTTGGTGATGTCTCAAAAATATTCTCAAGATTAAATCTACAAAAGCAAGAGCAAACAAAATTTAAAATTTGCCTTCTAGGTAGGTTGTTGTTTGTGTATAAAAATGCTACTGATTTTGTGGGCTGTTTTATGTCCTGCACATCTACCTTGTTCATTTACTAATTGTAATAGGTAAGGGTGTGTGTGTGTGTGTGTGTGTGTGTGTGTGTGCATGTGAGTGTGTGTACATTTGGAAATTTTTGTGCATAGGATCCTGGCATCTGCACATGCAGATAATTTCAATTGTATCTTTCCCGTTTGGACACCTCCTGTTTCTTCTCTTGCCTGATTAGAAATTCCTTGTAGACGTGTAGACATGCTTCCTTTTGTACAGTAGCACTTTACGCTACCGGACGCTTTGTCAATTGCTCTTTCTGTGTTGACTGAGGTTGTAGTGTCCTTTTTAAATAATTCTGCTAATATTGTGCATCCATATTGACTTTTTGCTCATGTTGAACCAGCTACACATGCCCAGGAAAGACAGGCTCGCCTGGCAAAGTGAATGAACATGTATTTAATTAAAAAACTTCATTGTAAAGAATTTGCAAATGAATCACACAGCTAGATAGCATAGCCTTTTTAAAAGGTACCTGTGCAGGCCCGAAGCCCATGTATGTCAGTGAGCCTATACCCAGTTAGGGCAGCCGTTCTGAAGCCATGGAGCTTGGCTCTGGACTTTACTCTCTCACTATCAATTCCATTTTTATTCACTCATTCACTATAAAAAAGGAAAAAATCCTTTACAGAGTTATATATCCTTTTTGCACAGCTCGTGTGTCCCCCATCTACATTTTGCCCTTCCTCATCACCCTTTCTTGCTGTCTTTTCAATATGCTCTTTTATGCTTGGTCATATATCTGATTATATATGTGCATGAAAACATTATAGGCTATGGTCTGGTTATGAGAGAGAAAATGTGGGGTGTGTGTCTCTCTCTCTCTGTGTGTGTGTGTGTGTGTGTGTGTGTGTGTGTGTAATTGAGTGATCTCACTATGTGGTATGTTCTAATTCCATACATTTTCCTGAGAACGTTGTGAGCTAAGTTGCATTCCATTTTACATGCATACCAGACTCTCATTACCCATTCTTCTGTTGATGAACAACAGTTTGGTTCCATTTCCTTGCAGCAACGAACATGAGGCTGCAGCTATCTCTGGGGAAGGGTGCGGAGATCTCTGAGTGTATAATCCAAAATAGCTGTGCCAGAGGGCAGCTCTATTTTACATTTTTGAGGAACCTTCAAACTGTTTTCCATAAAGGCTGTGTTAAATTGTATTCCTATAGTGACTACTTTTACTGGATTACAGAGTCCTGCTGCTAATATTTATTAAGGAATTCTGCATTGTTGTTCATTAGAAATACTGGCCCGTCATTTCTTTTGCTTGTGGTGTCTTTGGGTCAGAAATCAAGGTAATAGTGGACACATAAAGTGTGCTGGGAAGCATTCTTTGCTCTATTTTTTGGAAGGTTTAATACATTCCCCTTTGAATGCTTGATAGAATTTAGAGATAAATCCTTTCAAATCTCATTTTTTTTCTTTATTGGAAGTCCTCCATTACTTCTTTAATCTCTGCATTTTTTGCTATTCTATATAAAATTTTTAATTTTTCCTTTGTTCAATCTTGATAGGCTATGTTTTTCTGGGACAAAAAAACAAAACATTTACCTCCAGCTATTTTATTTTTTTTGGTCTCATCATTGTTCACAGCAGCCCCTCGGTGGTCCTTTACACTCCCAATATGTCTTTGTGTTTTTCCACTGAAGATTTTAGGTGTGGGAGCTTTCCTCCTTTTCATCCTGGTCTTACTATGTATGGACTTGTGTGACTTGAAAAAAGTGTTCTTGGTTTCTTTGACTTCTTAATGCTTGTTCTGTTCTTGATTTATTTCTATTCTTATGTTTATTAGCTCCCTCCCTCAGCTAATGTTTGCTTTGGCTTGCTCATGTTCTTCTAGCACTTTGAGGTACCTTATTAGACTATTTACTTGGAAGATTTCCCTGTTAATGGAGGCATTAACAGCCATGAACTTGGCCTCTGGAAATGGCTTTTGCTGCCTCATACAGATCTGGCTATGGAATTCCCAGTGTTATTTATCTAAAGAAAATTTTAATTCTTTCCACCTTTTCCTGCTCCATTTGTGGTTGAGGAACATGTTGCTTAATTTTACATATTTGACTTTTTTTCTGATATTTTCTTATGATTGACTTGTACTTTCACATCAGTGGATAATTCTCGACACGGGTCAATTTTGAATTTGCCTAGGCGTGTTTTGTGGTCTTACATATAATCTGTGCTGAAGAACGTTCCACTACTTATTCTGTTAGTGAAGAGTAGCACACTCCACATATGTGCTTAGGTTCATTTTGTCTGTTTAAAGTACATTCCTATTCTAGTGTCTCCTTATTCCTAGCTTGTTAAACTGCCCACTGTTTAAAATGATATTAAAATCCCTTTGTGTTGATTAGTACTTGAATATTTAGGTACTCAGATGCTGTTTGCATCTATATTTACAACTAATTTACAACTATTTCATCCTCTGCATGATTAACCTTTTTATCATAAGCCCTGGCCTTCTTTCTGTCTTATAAAATCTTGAGGTATATTCTTTTTTTTTAATTTTTATTTTTTTTAATATTAGTTACAGTTTGTTAACTTTGTATCCCTGCTGTATCCTGCTCCCTCATTCCCTCCCAATCCCACCCTCCCTCACTCCCTCCCTCATCTCCTCCCTGCTTCTTTCCAAGTCCACTGATAGTCCCCTTTCATCTCATACTGGTTTATCAGGTATCTTCAGGGCTGGCTGCAAAGTCCTCCTCTGTGGCCTAGCAGGGCTGCTCCTCCTTAGGGGGTGGGAGGGGGAGGTCAAAGAGCCCGCCATTGAGTTCATGTCAGAAACAGTCCCTGTTCCCCTTTTAGGGTACCCACTTGGATACTGAGCTCCCAAGGGCTACATCTGAGCAGAAGTTCTAGGTTGCATCCATACATGGTCTTGTTTGGAGAAACAGTCTCATACAAGACCCCTGTGCCCAGATATATTTGGTCCTTGTGGAGCTCCTGTTCTCCTTGAATTATATTCTTTCTCTTGTAAAAGCTTGCATCATTCCCGTCTCTTTTGGTTACTGTTTACAAGGACCATCTTTTCCTATCTTTCAGCTCTATCGGGTGTGTTGTTCTTAAAGTGTGTCCTCTGTCAGCAATGTTCAGCTGGATCTTATTTTTTATATTTTCGGTTGTGAGCCTAGATTTTTTTAAATAATGGCTGAGACCTATCTCCACCCCAGGGCCTTGTTTCCCATGATTAGTTCTGTGTCTCTGAATTGGAGCATCTCATTCATTTACATTCAGGTTTACTAATAGGCTAAGAATTACTCCGACCACGTTGTTAATTGTTTTCTGGTTGTCTGTTGAACCTTCTTTTCTTTACTCTTTTCTTGTGACTTGGCAATTTCTGTGGTGTTAGACTTGGATTCTTTTTACTTTCTCACTTACCTATGTATTGTGGATTTATGTCTTGTGGCCATCACGGAGCTTGCATTCATAATGTAGCTATTACAGTTATATCATAGTGTATTTTAGGTTGATTGCAAAGTAATTTCACTTGCATTCACAAACATGGTCTCGCTATTTATCACCCCACTGTAAAGTTTATACTTTTATTGCCACAAGTCATATATTTTTTTGTGCTTTGTACTTTTTCACTACTTAACTGGCTACATTTGTTTTTGACTCGAGATTCTGAAGACTTACACAGTACCACACTGTAGTCAGGGGCTATTCTGAACTTGAATTTGACTGTGGATTTACTCCAACCGGTGAGTTTCACACCTTAATATATTTTCGTGATAATAATTATCACTCTTGTGCTGTAGTGCTGAAGTGGACGGTCCCAGGAAGTCAGTGCTTTGGCTGCTCAGAACAGCCACTCTGGCTTGCTGTTCCTTTGTGTTTATACAGTCAGCTTTAGTCAGTCAGTCAGGAAAGGAAGCTTGGGGCTGTCTCCATTCTTTACCCATCATGAACGCAGCCCTGAACATCACACAGCTCTGGACATACACGTGGCTCTCTAGATTCCCACGGGTGCTGGTGTTTCCAAAGCCCTTGACTGACATCTCTTTGCCTAGTTCTTAGTTTTAAGTGCTTGGGTAGCCTCCTTTGTTCCATCTGTTAGTCACTGCCTTGGGCAGGATGTTAAACAATTGCTGTTGATTAGGTCCAACAAATTCCCACAAGCAAAGGGTGATCTGTATTGGCTGAGCTCTGAGTCAGGTTAAAATGAGGAGGAATTTTCCCGAGAGCCATCAGACATGCGCTGCAATGGATGTTTGTCCCTCCCCGTGGCTGCTGGTTTTACATGGCAATTGGTCACAAGCTATTGGCTTTCCAAGGCTTCCGTGAAGTATGAGTATGCATGTGGCGAGCTAAAATCTGACCAAATGCCCTGTTCTTTTGCCATTTAAGCCACGTCTGCTTGAATAGACATTCTGTGCATCAATGGGTATCTTCAGATGGTTTTTCAGAAGTCCATTCGGAGTGGATTCTGTTTCCTTAAGTTCTCTCTGTTGCTACAGAGGGAGACATTTTAGGACACACTTTATTTTTAGTAGAAACTCATAGGACCTTGAACAAGAGCTGACACCTGGTCCACCCGAGGCTGTGCAGTGCAGTGGCCATCCAGGCAGTCAGCCTCTCACAGCTGGCCATAAGGGCTGCCTCTTAGTGGACACTTGGAGAATGAGCACATAGACCCCACAATTACAGCACCTCATCTGCTTCTCTTAACTATACAGAGAGCATAATCATGTTTTTAGAACAAAATAAAACAGTTTAGCACCTCTCTGAAACCACACGCTATCAGCATCATGATACTCAATGGATCTGACAGAGGATGTCTTCATGGAGCCCCTCAAGTCGCCACGGGCTTACTGCACACCACTGGGCTCCATCAATGTTTATAGGATGCGGTGATTTAGAGTTACCGATGCAAGTCTATTTGATTATAAGATTGGCTCTGCTTGACTTTATGTGTTTTGCTAAGAGGAGGGTTGGCATGTAGATTGCTGGGTGGCTTTCCCCTCTGAACGGCATCGAAGGTTACTCACAGACACAATTCAAAGTCCTATAATCCTTGAGGCCTTGCCTGGTGGATTTATATTTACGGACTAGACGTCTCCCCTGGAGCTAAGAAAGCTCCAAAGTTGAACGATGCACTTAAATATGTAATTTCCTGCAGATAGGGCATCAGCTTTCTCTCTCCACTGCTCACTGCTTATTGCTTGAACAAAGCTTCCTTCCTTCCTTCCTTCCTTCCTTCCTTCCTTCCTTCCTTCCTTCCTTCCAAGTCCATAGCTTATTCACACACACACACACACACACACACACACACACACACACACACACTTAGTCATTCACCAGTTCGAGATCATGGCAAGTAATTTCACCAAATAGATGAATCATACGTTAGTCATCCTGTAGAAAAAAAATCCACCAATGCTACTAAAAGTATTTGGTGGGATTTTGATGAGAACAAGATGTATGTAGTTCAAGGTATCTACCTTCAAGTGTTTACTCCAAGTGATCAAGATTGACACCACTAATAATCAACATACTAGTGGCATTAAAACCCCTTCCAGGGGATGCACCAGGAAGGACACGTCATCTTTTCACTGCTCAACATGCATAAAATCAGACAAATCCTGAGAAAATAGCAGAAAACTTCAAACTGCCTACAAAGTCGGCTCTCAGTGTGTAACATGTTTCAAAGTCACAAACACTAAAGAGTCTTCACAGAGTGCAGGAAACCAAGGAGAACCAGAACTAAATGAGACGTGGGGTCCTTGGCGGGATGCTGAGTCAGAACAATGAATGGGAGAAGAAAACCGAGAAGATTAAATAAGGCACACGGTTTCGTGAGCAGTGTTGTATCCACACCTGTTTAATTGCTTTCATCGTGATGCTAGAGACACCTAAGGCAGTGTCGTGACATAAACACTGGTGCAGGGCTGTCAGCAAACCTCCCTACGACTCCTGCCATTTTCTTCTGTAAGTCTAAAATCAGCTCAAAGAAAATGAAGGAAAAGAAAAGAGAAAGGAATGAAAAGAAAAAAGAAAACGAAACAGTAAGTGGCTGCACCCATTTTATCATCTCAATGGACTTTTAGTCCTTTAGCATTTTTTTGTCATTATAACTCAAAAGTTAATTTAACAAGACTGTAACTGATGTAGACTAAGGGTCGGAGCTCAATGAGAACCTAGAAAGGATAATGCTGAGGCAGGATTATACCCTCAAAGTCTCAGGATGCTTTTTCAGAGTCTAGGCTACACCTGCTTTGTGTTTGAAACACAGCATACGCTGATGTTGCTGCCGAGCTAACATGGTTTACAATGGATGTGAGATTTCACTTAGATGCTTTTCTTCACAGTGTTGTGTGGAATAGGAGCCTTGCTATTTACCCTCCAGTCAATGCTGTGGCTGGAATTCTTCCTCAGGGACTTCCAAATCTATTGCCTATAGATTGCTTTAACAGCTTAAACACTGGGAATCTGATTTTACTGATTTTCCATGTTTGAGAGGTGTCTGGATGCAAATGAGATATAGAAAGTTGGAATAATAGACTGGGCCATGTAATCTCGGATAGGCCACGGACATGGCAGTTATTGGTATGGTTTGGCTATGGTCTGAGTCTGGGCCCCCAAAAGCTTTATGTACTTGCTGGGAGCTTGGTCTGTGTGACCATACTGAGACAGATACAGGGCATGGAGGCTGTGGACGCAGCGACCTTTTAAGGGGCTGTGCTGGCTCTAGTGGGATTAGATTAGCACCATCAGAGTAAATGTTTATAAAAGGAAGTCAGCCTGCATGGCCGACCTTCTCCTCACCTGTTGGGTTCTCTTTCTGCCTCTCCACCATCTTACCACAGTCCTACACTTGCAAACCAAACAAACTTCTTTACTTTGTAACTTTCTGGGCCTCTGGCATTTATTATTTATTGTAGCAACGCAGAGTGAACTAAAACACTTACAAAGCACCATTCATATAATCTATGGGTGCTTATAAACCAGATCCACGCTTCTCAGTCTTCAATGTGTGAAAGAATCTATTGTGATTTTGCTAAAAATAAAGATGGCGAGCCCGAGTCATTTCGAACGATCTCCCAGGTGACGCCTGTAACTGTTGGTCCTCTACAGTCCTGGGATGTGCCTTGAAAGAGATTTTATTTTAAGTGAGGAAAATATTAAGTACCCCAATACAGTTTGTTCATAAACAAGTGAGGAAACGTGGCCAATGAAGCGGACTCTGGGGCCTGTGACATCGAGTCCTTTTGACTTTGCCTTAAAGGCAACAGGAAAACCTAGAAGCCTGGGTTCCACTCCAGTTTAGGCTAAACCGCTTTAGGGCAGATGTGGGTTTAGGAACCCAGATCCCAGAGGAGGAGCTGTGGTTGCCACTGCCAGCAGGGGGCGCTCCACCACAGCATTTCTAGGCCTGCAGCATCTGATTTGAGTCAATTGAGAGATTGGGAACCTGTGATTGAAATGGGGAGAGGGGGAGGGAGAGAGAGCTAACATGCATGGATAACATGGCACCATCCCACGGTCTTTAGGTGAAGATTTTAAGCAGGCTGCATATTTACAACACTCGGATACCTGACAGCTGTGCTGGGCTTGAGTTAAAGTAAATTCCGAAGTCAGATTTAAGAGCACTTTCCAGTGATTATCCTCCTTTAAATAACCCAGGGCTGTGCCTGAGGTGATTGACTTTGGCATTCTCTTTGCTTTGAAAGTTTTGTGTTTCCAAAAGGCTTCAGTGCAGCACAGTGTTTTACTAAGGACGACTTGTGGAGGTCTAATTATCAGTGGGGAAACTGAGACGCGGGGTAGAATCGGACTGCACCTTAGATCTGCGACGGGATTCCAATCAGAAGTTCAGTTTCCTGATCCAGACAGCCTGGCTGGCCGCCCGGGTGGGCTGCTCTGCTGCCTGGCACCTTGGATGGAGCTGTGGGCCACAGAGCAACTCCGCGTAGGCTGAGAGAGTTGGTGGCACCAGACTCTTGGCTCAGAGGCCCCCATCTAGCCTTCTGCTGTCCTGCCAAAGTGAAACCATGTTGGCTGTCTAATTTAAGCCAACTGTCGTAATTGCTTGCCTGTGAACCGATTCTTTTAATTTTTCTTTATTTTGTAAACTAAAAACATATTGATGGGAGAACAATTACCAAACAACAGGAGCATATAAAATAAAGTAAAAAGCACCTTTGCGCTCATCAATTTTTACCCAATTCCTGTACACCTTCGTTAAACGCTTAAAATATTTATTATATTTAATATATATATATGTGTGTGTGCACATATATGCATTATACCTTTGTTTTAAACTTTCAGAGGATAAAAATTAAGTATATACAATTTGATCGATGTTATGTCAGGAATGTTTTTATACACACACATATATGCACACACATACACACTCATACATATATACAGTCGCATATATAGGGAAAGAGGGGTGATTTTGCTTAACTTCGTTTTTTATGGTGAAAAAGTGTATATTTAGAATTAGCCAGCTGGGCTCAGTTTAGATGATCCCCGTTTTGCTGGCAACATCCAGAGCATCATAATCAGGAGCCAACCGAACATTCACCTTCTTCTCTCCAGCAGGCCTTATCAGTGTATTAACTCTGGCCACACTGACGATATAGAGTTTCTTCACGGCCTGTTTGATCTGGTGCCTCTTAACCTTGACAACCACAATGAACACAGCATGCTGTTGTCTTCTGTCTTCTTCAGGGCTAACTCAGTGGTGAGGGGGAACTGGATGAACCAGAGTGGTTGAGCTTCTCCTGGGCATGCTCTTTCGAGGGTATTTGCCTCTGTAGCTGTAAGGTCTTGGGCAGCTGGAAGTTAGGTAACATATGTATCTTCTCTTTTTGTGGCTGTGGACGCCTTTCAGCACTGTCTTCTTGGCCTTTAAGGCCTTCGCTTTGGCTTCCGCTTTGGGAAAGGCAGAAGCTTCTCCTTCACTTTCCGTCCCCATCTTGGCGAAAAGCGATTTTGCTGAACTTTAAGAAATACAACTCACACTATGGCTCCTAATTTTCACTTATATATATCATAACACATCAAGATGAGGTCTTGATTTTTAAAGATTTTTTTGGTTAAAAGCATGAGATTCTTAGCTTGGCACAGTGGCTCACAGCTGTGGCCACAGCACTCAGGGGGCCAAGGAAGGAGCGTTGCACATTTGAGACTGGCCAAAACTTTGTAAAAAAAAAAAAAAAGTGTCTGAAAACATAAACATAGAACCCAAAGGGACTCATAAATATATACAGGAGGACATAGCATGCTTTGGGCCCTTCCTTGGCCTACCCTGCACACTTAGCATTACGTCTGCTTCAGCTTACATAGAAAAAGAGAAATTGGTGTGTCTTCCTTCTAAATGATCTTGAAAGAGTGACCAAAGCACTCAAGTTGTGAGTGCTTGGTTTTTGCCTTCTGAAGATCGAATATTTTAATATCTTATTTCTGGGAGTCTGGATGGTTTCATGTAACTTATTTTTAATCACACTCATGTGAAACAAGAACTGCAGACATCTCCATAGAGTGTGCTAGTGTGTGGTTCTTTGTTTCTCCGCACACTAAAAACAAGTGCATTGAAAATATTGACAAGTAGGAGCTAGGCAATAGACCTTTCCTTTCTGGAATTTCCTCCAGGCGCCACCCACAGCACCTGCTTAACTGTGCCTTTCTCACAACGCAGAACTCTGCCTGAAGAATCCCAGAAAGCTAGAGAGTAATACAGCTGTCTGGGCCTGGACCCCACTGCTCAGGGTGGGGGCCAGTGAGGGCATCTCACATGTCCTCATGGACCTGTAACACTGGCTAACATTGGATGACAAGGAGACTATGATTTTGAGGGACCAAGTGTGCATTTTCCTTTCCTCCCCACCACTCTCCCCCCCCCCAACTTCTCTCTTAGAATAAAAGGAGTAGAAAAAATACAGGAGAAATGGTTGTGCTGATTTCACCCCTAAAAAGCAACCTCTAAAGTGTGCATACTTCTTGAGAATTCCTGTGTAATCACCTTAAGAGTACGGCACACCCCTCTCCCCCAAGCCATCTGTGGACGTGTATAACTGGGGTCACCCTGGTGCCAATGCTCATGTGGTACAACAGGTTTGAGGAGCAGCCAATGACTGCTTTCAATTTCAGCTGAAGTTCCTTACAAAGCTAGCCCGCCCAGGAGGTCATTTGTCTCTGGTCCAGAGGCGGTGGTTTGATGATTCTTGGCTCAAACTGAACTTGGAAGGGAACTGAAGCATCAGGTAAGAAAAACAAACCTCCGTACCTACACAACATGAGAAAGAGCAAACAAATGCACACTGCTGTGGACAAATCTCATGGAAACAAAGCTGAGGGCCTGGGAGTTCAAGGACAGGCAACGGTGACCTAACATGACAGGAAGTGGAAGGAAGGTTGTTATATGGGAGGATTATCACTCTCAAAGAGATGGTGGGGAAGAGCATTCCAGGCCATATTCTGGTATTTATTTAGCTAAGTGCACATGTACATACCTGATGCCATGGAGCAAAGACCTGAGCTGTGCACATTCTGATATATAATAATATATATGTGTGTCATACTGCACGAAAGCCCTTTTTACAAAAAAAGCTGTGGATTGAACCAGGAGCCACGGGAAGAAAACTGTAGCCATCCATGTGGTGAGTCAAAATCCACTGAACAAATGCACACGGTTGTGGAGAAATGAAAATAAAGAATAACATTTAAAAATAATAAGGTAGGAGGTATCTTTTAAGTCTGGTGGGAAGCTGAACAGCTACTACAGGGGGTACCCTTGCTTGGACATGGCACTCTCCATGTCCACACTCCCTGAGTGTGGACATGTCACAGAGGAGTGCTTGCACTTAGAAACACTGCTGCACCAACTGTCCAGTACAGGCAGTGGGCACAGCAAATACTGTGTCTCCCGCAGTAAAGGCGGCATCACCCAAACCTGTGTGACAGGCAATGTGGAGAACGCATGAGACCTACAACTGAAGGGCAGCTGGTCTGTGCTACCCACACATCCTTAACTCCCAAGACCCGTAGAAGATCCTGCATCCAAGGTCTGTCCCAGGAAGGCTCCCCCCCCCCTTTCTCCTTCTTCTACCTACACTGGTACTGTGCTGCTCTTCCTGGACATGTTCTGTGCAGACAGCTAGCGATCTTCCCTTGCTCGGAAGAGTGTCCTGTGTTACTCTGTGTTGCTGAGTGGCAAGGCAAGGAGTCACATCACCAAGCAGGTGGCCACTTTTATTTCCTCCTCCTCCCCCTCCTCTCTCTTCTAAATCCTGGTGTGTCTGTTTGACACAACTGGCACTGTCTGGTGTTATGGAGACACAGCCTTCCTTTGTTGTGGATACTGCCCTGTCAGGTCTGGGCACTGTGGGGGAGGGAAGATCAGAGAGCTGGAAAGAGATGTACCTTGTCTTACACAGGGGAGGCCCCACCTCACTGGCTGATGGAAGATTTCCAAGCCAGTGTTATCATAGGAGGGGCTGTTGTTATGACTGTTGATCATTATTGTTGCTGTTTTGTTTGAGATAGAGTTTCACTGTGTAGCTCAGGCTAGCCTGGAACTCTGTTTATAGCCCAGACTTCAGCTTTGTCATTCTTCTGTCTCAGTGTCTCAGGCGCTGGGACACCGCAGTGGGTCAGCATGCTCGGTTTCCTGGGAAGCCTTTTGATTGTTGTTAGTGTTGGTGGTGGTGCAATGGCAGGGCTGTAAAACAACCACTCTACATGAAGTCTGCACACAAGGTGGAAGTAAAAGCTGGGGGAACAGGTAAGCCCTGCCTCCAGCCAGCGTGGAGATCCTCTGTAAGTACACCTGCTTCATGCTTGGAAGGGGAAAGAGCCCAGCGCCTCCAAGGGTCATGCTCCTTTTTCCAAGCAAGCTCGTTCTGGGATAGAACTATAGGTGTGGCATTTTCATCCTGAAGCGAAAGATGTGAGACCAAGTATGGAACAGCAGCCATGTTGGAATCTGTGGGATTCCTGCTAGTGAAAGACCACAAATACATTCATCATTCTGGGTCCTGCTTCTTCCAAACTTCTGTTTTCTGAGGGACCTCCCAAACACTGAGTCAGATAACATCAATCAATCAGTCAATCCAATAATCAATCAATAAATACTGACATCAAAGCATCAATAACTAGACATCAATGTCTTGCTTCCCCTTTGGTTCTCATAGGGCACCAAGAGATTGCTCTACTCTACACTAGCCTGATGGTGGGTGTAGAGGAAGCCACAAAGGACCTCGCTGAGCCCTGTTAAATTCCTGCAGGGATGCCCTCACCCTAGGAGTTAGGGAGCCTGTCTGAGCTGGGGTAGTTTCAGGAGGGGCACTAAAGGTCTTCACCTTCTGTTCCCAGTGATGAGTGATCAGCAGCTCCCAGAATCTCTCTCTTCCTTTGTGCTTTGCCTCACTATCTCCTCTTACTGTGAGCTTTCTCAAAGCAAACATCAACTAACAGAGCCCTTTCTCCAGGCCACAGGAGCCTCCCTTCTCTTCCAGAGTCATCAATTTCCTAGTCTTCCCCACTACCCCCCCCCAAGTCCCTACCCAGCCCCAGGTCACACATTCTCTCTGTTTATGATATTTTCTGCCCCAAGATGAGTTAGTGTTCATTCCCGGACTCCGAACATTCCTGATCCCCTTCTCCCACCCACCCCTCTGCCTTTCGCTAGAGACACCACACCGGATGAGGGACCTTTTCCCTGGAGAGTCTCAGAATGCTTGATGGAGGTGGCAGAACTGGAGAATTCGCTGTGACACTCCAACCTGGATGGACTTGAATAGTTTGAATTCCTCCTTTGGTACCTGGCACCCTCAGCAAGAGCTCACCTGGGCGCTGCAGGGAAGGTGTGCTGCCAGTGGGGCAGCCAACAAGAAGAGAACGGGGGTGGGGGGATGAGCTGCAGGCATGGGAAGCAAAATCTGCTACTGGCCTGTGTGTGAAGCAGCCCCTTTGCGGAAAGAAAACCACCCATGACCGCTCTCCACGTCAGATGTGAGGGGTCAACCAACAGTATATAGGTAGAAGGTCACCCATGACTGATGCTGCTGGCTCTTTGTGACCCAGGCAGGGAGAAACATGTACAGAGGTTCCCCATTCTCCCCACCTCCGGCGGCTAGATTGCCCAGGCCCAAGAGTGTCTGCACAGCCAACCCAGCATAACTGATTTCTAGGGCCATCCCTAGTGAAGGAAGATAGGTTTTCAGCACCGCTGGCATTCCTCCCTTCCCCTGGGGTGGGTGTCTTCCAGCCTGCAGGCGCCTGGGATGAGGCTCTTGGAGAGTGAGCCTTGCCCGGGATCACTAGCTATCCTGTTTAAGGGTCACCTGCTGCAAATGGGGGTGGGGAGATCAGCCTCCACATCTTCAATGGCCAGGGGGAGAAGAACCCAGGTTATGGGGATGGGGACCTAGGGCTCTTATCTTGGGGTGAGATCGACTGATGGTCCTTATAGGAGGCCGGGAGCCAACTTCGCAGGGATCTGGCCAGGGCCCCTTAGCTTCAGCCACACTGGACATGCTTAGGTTCCACAGAGAGCGAAATGTGAACCTGAGCCAGAGGGGGGAGCCAAGACACCCCTAACAAGCCAAAAGCCCCCAGGAGGCCAGTTTCAGGACTTGCCTGGCTCACGAGGATCCCCACCAGGGGGCAGAGGGGAACCCCGGAGGCTAGGGGGATGAGGCAGGACAAGAGGCTATGAACTGGCCACCTAGCACACTTCAGTGCTCAAACTGAAGGCAGCGGATGGGAAGAGGGCCAAGGAAACCCTCATTTTCTCTGAAAGTTTCAGGCCCATCCTCTTTGGTGGAGATCCGTCTATCCACATCCCCTGGCGGGCCTCCCTCACAGTCTCTTTCTCTGGGCACCAAAGGGTTGAAGGGCTGTACACCGGCTCCTTCCACAGCACAGACTGCCCGCTGTGCCCCCTCCCCGCGGCGCTGGCCCCCGCCCGTGCGCAGCCCCCTGCCGCCGACCCGCTGTGGGCTACGGGAGGGTGTGCTCGCTCGTGCGGCTGGCGCGCCCCGGCCGCCGCTGGGCCCCGAGCCCCACACGCGTGGACCGTGAAGTGGGGAGGGGGTGCTGCCCGCGACGCCCTCCCGCAGCTCGAGACCAGGGCCTGCTCCGGGTGGCCAGCGGCCGGCCCTCCTCCCGCCGGTCCTTCCCCGCTCCTCCTCCCCAGCCCCCGCCGCCCCCGCCTCCCGGCCGCCCCCGCCGCCGCCGCCCCAGGCCGAGCGCGGGCGCGGAGCGTGGGAGCCATGGCGCGCGAGCAGGAGAGGGACCCCGAGCGCAGGGAGGCGGCGGCGCAGGCGAGCGGCGAGGAGGAGGAGGAGGCGGCGGCGGGGGAGGAGGGACTGAGCGATAGCGACGAGGGCGACGGCGTGGAGACGGGCAGCGGCCGGGAGGAGGGAGAGCAGGAGGCGGCGGCCGGGTGGGAAGGCAGCGAGGACGCGCGGCTGCTGCGCGCAGGGCTGCCTCCCGCCGCCGTCCCCGCCGCGGCCGCCCGCGACCCG
>NW_026586816.1:5075675-5084280 GCF_907164565.1 Psammomys obesus | reverse complement strand
GCCGGGCGAGCCGGACCGCGCGCGCCGCCGCAGCCGCCGTCGCCGGAGGGACCTTCTGCTGAGCCAGCTCTGCTTCCTGGCCTCGGTGGCGCTGCTGCTCTGGTCGCTGTCGAGCCTGCGAGAGCAGAAGGGTGAGTGCTCGCCGCCCGCCCCGAGTGGGCGCTGCGGTTCCAGCCGCTCGGCTCCGGGGCTCGGCGCGGGGCGGCCGCTCCGCGGAACCGGCGCGGGGACAGCCGGGCTCCGACCGGGCTGCGCAGGAAGGGGTCTGGGCTCTAGCACTGCGGCGGTGGGGGAGTGGCCGGTCCCCTTGGGCTCTCCTGCCTTCTGCCCCTTTCCCACAGCCGAGGGCTGGCGTGGCGGTGGCGGCGGGGAGTCTCCCCTTAAGCGAGAACCCCTCACCACCAACGCCAGCAACAAAGTTGTTCCGGCGGTGGTCGGCACCTGTGCAGGTAACAGCCACCTGTGCTTGGGCTTACAGAGGCTGGCCGGCTCACGCCCGGCTCTCCACGTGCTCTCCACACAGAACAGGTGGGGTGGGCAGCAGAGAATGCTCCTTGCCACCGCTGCCGTCCAAGAACAGGTGCCGGGAAGTTCGGATGGGAGAAAGTGGTAGCCAGCAGCCACGGTTTAGGAACCGGCATGTTCCCTTAACAGGTCGCTCAGCAGGAACACAAGGATTCATTTCTCAAGGCCAGCTTGCTTCCTTCCGCGGACTTGATGTTAGGGATGGACCGGTCTATGCTGTTCACTTCTCCTTGGTGCTTGGCTGGTGGTACACACGCACGCGCGCGCGCGCGCGCGCACACACACACACACACACACACACACACACACACACACACACACACGAGACTTTGGTCTTTACCCTGGCTTTTCTGGAGCTAAAATAGACATTGAGGAGAAATGTGCTTAGAACAGTTGTCCATTGGAAACAATTTGGACTCTGGGGTGCAGCTGTGTAAAAAAACAAAACAAAGCAAAACAACACCACGGAAAGGGAAGACTTGGGAGAAAAAACCGTTGTAAAATGATTTTGTGTCCTGGCTTTTCAAGTATCAGGGTTTGTGGGGGAAGCAGACAAGTAAATGGTTGTGAGGTGAAACAGTTACAGATATATGCTGTACTGTTAAGAGAGACACAGATCTGATACACAGTGCTTTGAAGCACACAATAAAGGCATTTTGATAGCCACGGTGACAGTTTAAAAGGTGCGATCAATCAAGAAAGGGATTTGCCTCACATTGGCTGGTGTGGCGTCTTGTGGGGAAACTAGGGGGTCATTCTGAACTTAACAGATCTCTCTTCAGACTTCATCATATATGGTAATACTCGTCGCCAGTGAAGCCCTTAGACTCAAGGATGCTCTCCATTGTGTCTGGATCTCAGACCTTCTGGCCTTAGGTGCTGACGTGAGGGAGGTGTTTGAATGAAGCGAGACTTTTCAAGGGCAGAGTCAGACCTGGTAAGCGGCGTCCACTGACTGTCACTAAGCAGGTTTTTTGTTTTTTTTTTTTGTTTTTTTTTTTTTTGAGTGAAAGCCAGCAGACAGTTTATGCCTCCGTTGGCCAGAGCTATGCCAAGCCAATTACTTGGTGGCCGCTTCCCTACAGGTTGGGGCCTTGTGAGTGACAGACTTCCCAGCACTTTCCAGAATAGGAAGAACATTTTTTTCCCCTGGATGGTGACTGTGACCCACACGGTAGGTCAGCTGCAGGGGGCTTCAGTTCCTACCACCACCAGACACTGGGCTGATAAGACATCACAAACCATAAACTTGGAGCCTGATAACTAGACTTTCGTTTTGTAGTAGTTTCCCTGACGATGACATCTCTGTTCAGGGACTGCCGACTTGGATATCACTCTTCAGCATACTCCATCTCTTTCCTTCTCTTATTTTTTTCATATTCTCTTTTCCACTCTCAATTCTCTTTTAACCCTCTGTAAATGCCAATGTTAGGAACCCCGGTTCCTAGCCCTTGAAAGACTTAGTTGGGAAAACCAACAGTGCCAATGACCCTGCTCCCCAGCCTCTGCTCACTCCCTCTATCCCCCAACTTCATGACTTCCTAATCCTTGGTCTGTCTTTAACCATCTTTTCCTGGCATTAGATGCTGCTGGTCTTAACAGACAAGGCACAGGCGAGTTGTAACAGCAAGGCACCCTTTTCTTTTAGGATACTTTTGAACAGACTGAGCACTTTGTGGAGCTCTCCCAAGGATGGTTTTGCTTGGGAGATTGCCATTTAGCATTATAAACATCTGACCTTACCCTGAAAACTTTGGGGCCATTCTACATAGTATCCTTTCAGCACAGGCAAAAGTTTCAGAATCTAGCCTCATTTTAAAGACACTGGGATTCACAAAGAGTGGCTGAGTTAAGACACGCAGGAGTCGAGGAGTGGAGGTACAAACCAGCTTGAGGTGACCTGGCTCTTTGCTCCCAGCTGTGTTCCTTGCTTTGGGGTGCAATATGATGTTTATATGGTCATGGTGAGAGGTACCTTCCTAATGGCCAAAGGTAACATCTTACCTTTAAAAGCATGTGGTAATTATTAAAGATAACACAATAAACCCTAAGCAGCTGTTTCCCATGGTTCCCCCACCTCTTCTTTCACTTTCTTATGAAAAGGGCAGTTGGTTCTTTTTATAAGAAAGTCAGAATAGAGGTGTGTGGCAGTTAGTTACATAATGTCTATCATTTCTAATCATAGAATTTGGAATCTCTTTCTTGATTGCTAAGCAAATCTACATTTGGTTATAGACTGAAATTTTGTTTCTGTTTTGCAACTCTCAGTATTTGGGTTAGAAGAAGTGTAGAAAAGAATCTATACTGTTTTTTCCCCTCTGTGTAGCTAGGACAAGAGGATTGTTTAATTTAGGTCAGGAAGAGTTAGTGCTGGAATGATGAGAATTCTTAATTCTAACTACAGCAAAAGCAATAATAATAACAACTACAGTTTGGGCATCCCAAGTGCCAGGCACTGTGCCGAGCAGACTTCATGTGCCTTGTCTACAAACACTGTCTTCAGTCCTGGAAGCCTTCAGCAGGGGAGACCCAAAACCCAGGTGACCTATTTAGTTGTTGCTGATGAAGATTTCCCTTTTTGATCTCTATGTTCAAAGCCAATTTAAATGAGGTGTTAGATTTGCTAATGAGGGTTTTCATTTATTCTTACAATGAGAATGGATTAGCTTTGTATATATTGAGTGGCTTAGAAGTGTTTCTCTTTCCTTGTTATAAACTGTATGGCCATTTTTCTCCAGAAATAGCGGTTCTAACTCAGAAGCAATTGTAGACATCGTTTCTAGAAAGTTCCCAAGGGTGTAACTAAGAAAAACATATTTGCACACACACATTTATGCATGTGTATGTGTATATGGATGTACATGGATAAATATTTTATATTTCAATTATTATTACTATATGACAAATTAGCCTCGAACTTGATTTAAAATGCCTGTTTAACTTTTCTGCTCCGGGATACTTTGGCTCAGGAATTTGGCTGGGCATGTTCACTGGCTTTTCTCTACTCCAGCCATGGCTGGGAAGATTATAAGACTGGGAGACTTGACAGATGGATCTAGAATTATCCAAGACAACATCACTCCCATGTATGAGGGCTGATGAGGATGTTGACTCAGACCAATGCATGACCTTTCTGTGGGGCTCAGCTTGAACTTCCTCAGAGCATACGTGGCAGCCAGGTACCAAGAAACAACACCCATGGGAGCAAGGTGGAAGTGCTTTAATTTCAGGCTCTAGCTTCAGAAGCCACAGAGTGCTGCTGCCACGGTGGTCTTCTGCTGGTCAAGGCAGGAACAATGGCACCAGATTGAAAAAATGAGGACATGGAGTCTTCGCTTTCTCAGGATAATGGAAGACATAGTGATTGATGTATTTGGAAAAGTCTGGAGAGCTGAAGGGATTTTAATTTGGGAGTGAAGGAAGGCATTTCCCAAAGTAGCCAATGGTAAATAAAGGAGGTATGTACATATATACATTTGCATGTGGACATTTGTATGTGCACCCATGTGAATAGACACTGTAAATACATGCATGATATCTTTGAAATGTCCTCTAATCATGAAAATATTGGTATGGAGATGAGGTAACTTTTAATGAAGGAACTACAGTGGGGATTTGAACTGCAAACCTGAGACTCCATCTTTGCTTCCATGGAATCCCACTCATCAGAGGGTTTGGGATGCAGCCTGCAGATCTGCTAACTTCATTTCCCCTCCCTCGGCCTTTTGCTTGGGACTCACAGGGGTGTGACTCTTCTGGTCCCACTGTACTGCTATGTCCTCCACCTCGCTGCTCCTTCACTTTTGCAGTTACTTAATCCTTCACTGCCAGGCCAAGATCTTCTGGACCACACTAGAGTCCCCACTGTGTTCTCTGAAAACACCGCTTTCTGTTGATGATATTTATCAAAGTCGGCAGCTATCTGTTTGTTTGCTCAGTGTTTGAGTAACATTCCTCCTCACTGGATTCTGAGCTCCGGGAGGTCAGAGACCCTGTGATCTATGCTGACATCTGTCACCCCTATTACCCAGCCCATAACAGGAGCTCAAAATGTATTTGTTATAGATAAAGAAGCCCTTCTAGTTTCTGAACTTTTATAGTTGTGATCAAAACAAGACAAAACACCCTATCATGTTTCAGGGCCCTACTTGCTGGCATGTGCTTATTTTCATAATTTCTAGTCCTGTAAATTTGATGTTGTTGCCTATTTTTTTTTTTTTTTTTTGGACAGTACTGGGCTGAAGAAAAGTGGCAGGCTGTGCTCGGTGTCAGTTGGATAGTATGGTAGGATTTGAACCTGGGGATGCCTGTGCCTAAGCTGCATATCGCTACATTTTCCAGCATTGGCAGAGGATGTGAACACGAGACAGGGAATCACCCTGCCTTTTTCAGTCAGCCGAGGAGTATGGAGTAACAGAAGGTTGGTTTCATAGAAGCAGTATTTTAGAAACACGTTGCTTTCAACCTTTTCTATTTTCTGCACAAACATATATAGAAGTGTTTCTTTCCTCCTGCCTTTTCTTAGCTGCTCATCAACCCAGATTTTTTTTTTCTCAAAGATTTCCTCTCCTTGCAAGCCTTGAATCCTTGTGGGAAGATTTTTTTACCCTGGAGGGTTGGCAAAGCCAAAAGAATTGCAAAACCAGCTATTTGCTGAGCATTCCACGGCCTGGTGGAGGCTGGCTGATGGCGCAGAGCTCTGGCCGCTTGCGCTTCTGTGCGGAGTGTTTCTGCGCACAAGGAAAACCTCTGGGTATGTGTTTGGTAACAGATGGAAGGATACTATATAGATTATCCTAATGAGGAAACTGAGGACCAGGGAGTTCAAAAAGTGTCCCTGGACTCACCTTGCAAGAGAGTTGTGATCTCTGCAGGGTCATTTGAGGTTTTCTGGCTGTAGAGTTTATTTGATAGCCAGTTTATTCATTGCTTGCAATAGTTTCAAACAAGGTCCTCTCATGTAGGATTTGAGGATACGAAGTATTGAGGGTGCAGGTGGAGGAAGGCTTGCTGCGAGCCAAGGGGTGACGGGCTACAGTCTTCCAGCATTCCACTGTCTGTCCTCTGCCTGCTTCTGTTTGGGATTGGCCATGTTCCTCACTGGTGCCAGTCTTGGGTGTCCCCATCCTTTGATTGCTTCCCTGTCCCCGCCTTTGTTAGCTGTCTTTTTGTGAAATTCTTCTTAGGAGATTCCTTGTAAGGAGTCCTTTTCAGGATCCCAAGGGTGTGAGATCCAGGGATCTATGTCCCCTTTAGTCAGGCATTTTGCTCATTGTTGGAGTGACCGTGGTGTCTGAGACAGATACTAGTATCTATCTTGCATCGCTCCTTTTGAAGAATTGTTGGGGATATGAATGAGAAATACAGTGTGTCCTGGAATAGTATGTGGCTTCAGAGGTTTTGGAACCTTGAAAACAAAAAGAAACTAGAAGGTAAAGAGTAGGCAATTAGACAAACTCCTAGGAAACTGAGCAAAAAAAATTGCAGGAAACTGACAGAGATGCAAGTGTAGGTGGCCAATAGCCACAAATAACATTTTTCCACCCTTAATTATCAAGTGGCAAATTGGAACTTAAAAATAATGAGATGCCCCCTTTTAAAAATAGTTATATTGGCAGAAGTTAATGGATCCAAGTGCAGTTAACTATAACGTGGAGGCTGTATGGCTAAGTTTGTTTTGTTTTGTTTTGTTTTTTGTTTTTTTAAACCACATACATGCTTATGGGGTTAGGACATCTGTAGATATTTTTGATATTATCTGGGTAAGATCTCAGTGGACTTGGACCCACATGTGGACCATGGAGCTGGTTGGCTGTGATGCTTCGAAGTCTGGAGTTCAGGATTAGAAGGGAGCTCTAGAGATGAGGAAAGGCTGGTGCTGGTTGCTTATGTAAATCACACACTCTAGCATCCTTTCTTTGCTTCTCAGTAGCTATGTATTCCTGAGAGGGTGTAAGTAGAGTCAGATCAGCTGCTACCCACTTTGGAAGATTTCCCATTTGTGGTTTTTGCAGTATTGACAGTGTTCCTCTTCATTTTTCGCTTTACATTTCTGCTTTGTTCTGGCTTAGAAAAAAAAAAGGCATTTTTATTCTAGCAACCTGGTCTGTCACCAGAATGTGAACCTCTGGAGGACATGAAGGAAGAATCAAGGGGGGTAGGAGAGACTATGGTGACTGGACTGGCCCGAGACTTTGACTGCAGGAGGCAACGATGTTATTTTCAGTGAAGTGTTCATTTTTGGATCCTTTGACATAGTGAGCTGGTGGGACATGAAGCTAACGGTGGAAATCCAGGAATATCAGCAGTTGCAACCACAGATGAGGACCTCTGAGAAGTGTGCAGGAAGGTGAAAGTTAACTCTTTGGGGAGCTCCAGTCTTCTCTGCAGTGTCATCTAGGGAACTCTGAGCTTCCCTTGAATTTGGATCTTATGCAGAGATCCTGATGGGATGCCCAGAATGTGCTGTGTGCGTTGAGGTTATTTGTTGGTGCCAATGTGCAGCCCAGACCGAGCCTCACCTGTGTAGGTTGATATGCAACATACACTGTATTGTGGCCTGTCAAGGCTCCATGTTGCTGAGCTGTGAAATACACTGAACTCATCTTTTTTTCTGTTCTGAACATTAGTCAATATTCTTCTGCTTAGTTTTCTAAGCCTTTGCTACAATTTCAGACCAGACTCTCTTCCTGAGGCCTCGTCTCATCTTCATATGTACACATTAAGTTCTCGATCAGGGTTTCTTTTGGAAGTGATCTTCATCCAGATTCTTCTGGCCTTTCCTTGTGTGGTCAGTTACTTGGCAATCCTGCTGTCCAGCTGTCACCTTGCCACTTCCCCTCAGCTCTACCCTGGAAGCTGCCTTCCTAGAAGTCATGTGTGTGTCTCTCTTGGCTTCTGCAGTCGCTTTGAGTATCATATATTCCAGGTGCCTTTGTAGTAAGACACAGAAAGCACACATTTGACGATATCATTCTTCTACCAAGTTGCAGGTTGGATGGATTGGGTCAATTTAGGTTACACACCTAGAACCCTAGAACTTGGGAGGCAGGAAGGTTATGATTTTTGAGGCTCGCCTTAATTTAAAATAAAAGAAAAAAAGTTTAGGATGGACCTCATTTTCCCTGGGAGGACACTTGGTTATCTTTCTTTCAATGATGCCTAAGAAGTCTGATGCTGTCCTAGCTATTGTTTTAGACTTCGTTTCCTTTTCCTAAGATGTGCATGCGATTTGCTCTGCGTACCTTGTCAGGGGCGTTACAAGGCTAATGTGGGTTTATGTCTGTCTAGTCTCTTAGGTCTTCAACCAGACTCTTCTAATCTGAAGGGCATGACACTCAGGCCCTTCCTCTCTTTGAGGTCCTCACCCTTGTTCACTTGAATTCCTGAAAGCACCTCCGAATCTTTCTCCCCTCATTTTTTTCACCCTTTTTACTGAGTTTTTATTTATGTTTTGAGATGTTTTGTTATCCATCTCAGGCTGGTCTTGAACTTATGATCCTTCTGACTTAGCCTCCCAGCTGCTGAATATACAGTCATATGTGATATACAGACCTTTGGTCTGATTTATATTAATATTTTTATGTGTTTATTATTTACTTATAGTAACACCTGTGCGTATTTTGACTAAATGTATATCTGTGCACCACATGTGTTGTGGTGCCTGTGGAGACCAGGAGAGAATGTTGGATCCCCTCGGCTAGAGTTACAGAAGGTTGTGAGCTGTCATATGGGAGCTCAGGATCAAACCTAGGTCCTCTTAGTCTCTCCAGCCATTCTACAAAATGTTCTCAATGAAGAATTTTCCACTCCCTTAAAAAAAAAGAAAAAGCTTTGTTTAACTAGGTGTGGTGGCGCACGCCTGTAATCCCAGCACTCAGGGGGGCAGAAACAGGTGGATCTCTGTGAGTTCAAGGTCAGCCTGGTCTACAAAAGGAGTCCAGGACAGCCAGGGCTACACAGAGAAACCCTATCTCAAATAACAAGACCAACACCTGTATTTAATGACTCGTGTGTGTGTGTGTGTGTATGTGTGTGTGTATGTGTGTGTGTGTATATGTGTGTGTGTGTATATATGTGT
>NW_026586816.1:5054616-5075665 GCF_907164565.1 Psammomys obesus | reverse complement strand
GTGTATGGTATGTGTGTGTGTGTGTATGATATGTGTCAGGGGCAGCATGCTTGCGGAGGTCAGAAGATAACTGTGTGGAATCGGTTCTCTGCTGCTGCCTTTACTGGGCTCTGAGCATCACACTCAGGTCACCAGGCTTGCAGAGCAGGGGCTTTTACCCACTGGAGTATCTTGTGGCCCAGGTTTCCAATTCTTATGCTGGCTTTCATTTCTGCAGTCACAGCCTTGATTCCCAGTAGCTGCTTTTCCTGTGAGAGCTACCTCAGTAGCTCCCACTTACTCCGTCCACACATCATCTCTTCTGCCTCCTAAGTAATAGTTTTGAGATTTCCTTTACTTTCTACAGACTCTTAGTATAAGTAGTTCTCATCCATCTATGTTGTTCCATTTTGTTTTGTTTTGTTTTGTTTTAATCAGCACCTTTAAATGCCAGGAAAACTTTCATGTCTGCATCCACCTCCTGTTTAGCTGGAGTTGTTGCATAGATGATTGCAAACCAGAGGAAGGTCTTATTGGTGAGTGTCTCTGGGAACCCATCTGGCTGGGCATATCACTGGGCAAGACTCTGTGTGTCCTGTTCTCCATCTTTGTCCAGGGTCTATCAGATTTCCTAGAGAAAGATCACTGTGTCCCACCATCTTCAGGGAGACCTTTTCTCTCAGGGAACCCAGTGAGTACAGAGGCTTGCTTTAGCAAAGGCACTTTCCAACCATGACTGCAGATGACAGAACCCAGACCATCCCAAGTTCTTTAAGTCACCCTGCCTACCTCCATTGCCTCTTCTTCCTTTTCAATATTAGCTACTGTACATAAAGTAGCTAAAGGTGGTGGTGGGGTAGAGGCAGAGTAAGAGGCATTTACGATCTTCTTTTTTAATAGAAAAATTTTTAATCAAGTGAATAGAAGAGTCACAATGGGTGGAAAACAAAATACAGAGACTACATGTTTTCTAGTTAACATCATTATATGTGGCATAAGATTATCAAGATGATGGTGGCCTCCCTCATTCACATTGACTCTACCACTGTGTGTGTTTGTGTATGTGTGTGTTTGTGTGTGTTCTTCATAATTTTATAGCTCATGTGGGTTTATGTACCTGCTACCACAGTCAAAGTAATGGAACAGTGTTCCTCTTAAGACAACACCACCTACATACAACTTTTAGTGCAAAACGCTTAGTAGACGCTTAGTAGCTGGTAATCACTCACACTCAAAGTCAACTTAGAAATCACAATTTTAAGAAGGGAAATTAGCACCAAGGATATTGTGTTCTGCACAAAAACTTTTGTTTATACATTGAGGCAGAGAAACAATTACCAGGTCCATTTACACTTGGAAACTGAAGATATGGACAGCCTCCTACGTTTGAAGAGTTATATTCTAATGTATGGAAATCTCATTTGAATGCCAAAGGAAGACTGTGCTTGGCTTGCTGACGGCTTTTTAATGGATAATTACTTTCTGTCATTTGCACAATATTTCTGAATGAAGGATGCATGAGAATGGCTTCTTCAGATAGATGAAACATTCAGGCAGTTTAGCCTTGGGGCTTCCATGCTGTTTTCCTCAGAATTTTTCTGGAGTATTAAAATTGGAGGCATTCTTAGAGGCCACTGAGTCTTAACATCTGATTTTGTTCGAAGCTACATGAAAGAAAATCATGAATTTCACTCTCTGCTTGAAAAAAAAAAAACAACAAACAACAAAACAACACTTTAAAAAAAACAGCACAAACTTAAAGGAGGAATATAATTAATGAAGACCAACTTTCGGTGAATTCTCACATTTTTTAAAATTAATTTATTCACTTTACATCCCAATCATAACTCCCTCCCTCTTGCCCCATCTCCCTCCCCCTAGTCCTTAGAAAAGGGGATCCCCTACCCACCCACCCTCCCCTGCTCATCAAATTGCATCAGGACTGAGCGCATCCTCTTCCCCTGTGACGTGGCGAAGCAGCCCTGCCAGGGAGGATTGATCAAAAAGTGAGCAATAGAGTCCATGTCAGAGACATCACCTGCTCCCCTTACTAGGGAGCCCACATGAAGCCTGAGCACCCCATCTGCTACATCTGTGTAAGGAGGCTAGGTCCAGTCCATGCATGGTCCTTGGTTGATGCTTCAGTCTCTACAGGCCCCTATTGGCCTTGGTTAGTTGGCTCTGTTGGTCTTCTTGTGGAGCTCCTGTCCCTTCCAGGTCTTTTTATTCCTCCTCCCACTTTCCCACAAGACTCTGTGCACTTTGCCCAGTGTTTGGCTGTGAGTCTCAGCATTGGTTTGATCCACTGCTGGGTGGAGCCTCTCAGAGGACAGCTATGCTGGGCTCCTGTCTGCGAGCACAGCAGAATATTGTAAATAGCGTCAGGGTGGGCTCTCTCATATGGGGTGGGTCTCAGGTTGGGCCAAGCATTAGTTAGACATCCCCTCAATCTCCACTCTATCTTTATCCCTGCACAGCCTGTAGGCGGGGTAAATGTTTGGTTTTGTGGGTAAGTTAGTGCTCCCCTCCCTCCACCAGGAGTCCTGTCTAGAGGGTGTCCTCTTCAGTCTCCATGGCTCCTGCTACTAGGAGTCTTAGCTGGAGTCACCCCTATTTCCTCCCAGAAGTCCACCCTGTCTTAGGTCTCCAGCTTGTCATGGAGATGCCCCTGCCTACGTTTTCTCTTCTCTCTGTCCTCTTTTCTCTCTGCACTTCCTCTCCTATCTTGTTGTCTCATGTTTTGAAACGTTATTGAAGTTATGAAAGCTTCCTGGGCAATTTTGTGACATTCAGGAGAGTTAGTCCATGGGAAGAAAAGGGGAGTCACAGGGTTAGCTGCTTTGTGTAACAAGTGAAGAGATGTGTGGAGGCTGGAACACTGGCCTCAGGGCACTCCTTGTTTTCTGAGAGTTCCCATTATTTCCCTATCTTGGTGTAATCAGTAGGATGGGGGCTCTTTGGAAAATGAGTGGCCATGGACTTTTTTTTTCTCTTTCTCTCAGGAACGTTTGAGCTTACAATTTTCCAACTTTGTTTCATCCTTGCTGTAGTGTTTCTGGACATTGATCTGAACACTGGTTCCTCAGGAGAAATTCCTAGCATCTTAGTAATGTAGGATTTGAAAATCAAGCCTACAGCTTTTGAAGTGGGATTTCAGGTTGATGTTTAAAATCACAGATATGTTTTCAGGTGTGTGCAGAGAGTGAGTTTATGTTACCCACTTTAAACAAATCTAGGCACAAATTCAGACCAGTCCCATTCTTTTCATATATGATATCTTAGATCATTAAAAAATTTCTTAAAAATTAAATTTTCTGCTTTTTCTTCCTTCCTTCCTTCTTTTTTTCCTTCTTCCTTTTTCTTTTTTATGTGTGTGTGTGTGTGTGTGTGTGTACATGTGTTTATGTCACAGCATAAACACATAAACTGTAAGATTGAGATCTCTCCTTTCACCATATGGATGGGTCCCAGGGATCAAACTCAGACTAACAGGCTTAGAGGAAAGCACCCTTATCCCTTAATCACCTTGCTGGCCCCTGAATTTTTTTAATTAAAAATAATCTAGGTTGTAATTTTAAAATTCCATACAGTAAAATACTGAGAGGATACAGACAGTGTATTACTACCCCTGCAAAACTCTTTGATTTATTCCTTGGTAGTCACACCCACTCCCCACCCACGACCCTGATCCATTCTCTGTCACCAGAGTATCTGATTTTTAAAGAATGTGGCCAAATGTAACAGCACACCTCTATAATGGTAGCACTTGGGATGTGGAGACAGAAAGATCATGAGTTTGGGGCTAGCTGAAGCTAAATAAGGAGACTTATTTCAAAAGAAAATAAAATAGCAATGTTTTGCAATGAAATCCAACACTCAAATAATTTGTTTCTTTTACTTAATATCATGACATCGCCTAAGTTGTCTTCTAAATCAGGAGCTGACCACCCCCCTTCACTCCTTTTGCCTGAGCAACGTTCCATTTCCAGGTGTTTAATGGCTTCTTCCACATGTGGTAAGGCACCTGAGTTGCTCTTAGTTCAAGTGTTCATGAGTGGAGAGGCTATAAATGCTCAGTTCTTGGTTGGCAATTTCTCTTTCATACCTTATCACACTGGCTAGGTTCTGTAGTATATTTGAATAGTCACCCATGCCTTGTCCCTGGTGTGAAGAAAATGTTTAAGTCATAAACTATTAAGCATGATACTTACTGTAGGTTTTTTCATAGTTATCTTTAATGATGTGAAGGAATTTCATGTCTAATTTTCATTTGACAAGAGGATTTTTCTTTTCTTTTCTTTTTTTTTTTTTTAATCACGGAGAGGTATTGAAATTTGTCAAATGCCTTTTCTATAGGAATTAATTGCGCCTCTGATTTTTCTCTTACACAGTTAACGTACATATATTACACACATATATATTACACATATATCTCTTACACATATAACATATGGTTATATCCATACAGTGGATTGTGTGGTATGGCTTTTGAACACAGAGCCAAGGATAAGCCGCAGCAGCTCAAGAAATGTTTTGCAGTTTATCTTTTTTGGGTTTGCTTTGCTAAACTCTTACTGGGAACTTCTGTGTTTGTGATGGCCTGAGAAAACAGTGTGTGATTTTCCTCCTTGGTCCTGTCTTTGATTTTGTTTTCAGCATAACACTGGCCACGGAATGATCTGGGGAGTGGCCCTCCTCTTCCGTCTGCTAGAAAAGACTGGAATTGATGGAGCCTCCTATTTAGCTTGTCAGCATTTTCTTCACGACATTGACTTAAAATATAATTGTAATGTTTGCATAACGGCAATAAAATTACATGCTACGTGTGTGAGAGAGCCCTACTGTATACCTCAGGTTAGTTCCAAACTGGTGATCCTCCTGCCTCAACCTCCCAAATGCTGTCATTATGGGTATGTGAATCCATCACGTAACTCATGCTACTTTTGTTAGTATTATGGAGACTAGTGTTTCTGGAGCACTCAGCAGGCAGCAGACACTTCAGGTACATCTATCTTAGTGTCTTTGCTCCCTCCAGTAATAGAGAAAAAAAAATTCTCTATGTTTTACAAGAAAAGAAAACAGGACACTGAAAAACTGAAAAACTGTTGAAGCTCATAGGGTTTTTGTGTAACCAACTTAGATTAGAGCCCAGCCTGTCAGATTCAATCAATATCCCACCACACACCACAATGTCATTTTTGATTAGACCATATCATACCTGATTCATTTGGATTTCTATATGTTTTTGGGAATTTTTTGTCTGTTTGTTTTTGTTTTTGTTTTTTGAGATGGGGTCTCACCCTGTAACCCTGGCTGGTTTGGAACTTGCTATGTAGATCAGACTGGCCTCAAACTCAGAGATGTCCTTGCCTTTGCCTCTTGATGGCTGGGATTAGAAGTGTGTGCCCCTATAGCTAGCTTTTTCAGGGTCTGTATTTGGCCTGCTGAGGTATTTTCCAGGAGCTCTCTGTGGTGAGATTCTTGTGCAGAAATCGTTGCCAATATCTGACAGTTTCCTCTGACTGGATTCTTAGAAGCGTTATTTCTTTGTTAATGGACGAGTCTATTGGACAGTCTCATAGTTACTGCTCTATCACCTTCCAGGAATGTGAACAGGTTTGAAATCCCCACAGCCATGCTTGACAGTTTTAGATTCAATGTTCATTTGCCAAGAGGGAGTATTCTAATTTTTGTATGGTGATTTCTTCAGCACTGGGAGTGAAAGCCACAGCCTCTAGTGGATGCTAGGCAAGTGCTCTATCACTGAGCTACATCCCAGAACCTACATAGTTCTTACTCAATTTAATATAGATGAATTGTCTCCTTGCCACTTTAATTTGTCTTCCTCCTATATATTTCATCCATTCATGTAATTTTCTTTTTTGTGTGAAAAAGATTTGTTCATATGTAACCTCAACTTTCATTTTCTTTTGTGAAAAATAATCCCAGCTCAGGATTCTAGGTTTATGTTTCCACGCTCAGGTTTGCATTTCTATGTAGGGGAAAATAACAGTTTTTAAAAGATAATGTAGGAGGACCTCCCCTATCAGTGGACTGGGGAAAGGGCATGGGATGAGAAGAGGGAGGGAGGGCGGGATTGGGTAGGGACAAGGGATGGGGCTACAGCTGGGATACAAAGTGAATAAATTGTAATAAATAAAAAATTAATATAATGTATAAGAATTTTACATTTATTCTCTAGCTCTTATTCTTTTAGAACTTTTTATGCCATAGTAGTGTCATTTTCATCCAGCTAACTCTCTCTTTTTCCTTTGTATTTTTAATTATTTTATTTTTGGATTCAGGATCTCAATCATGTATTTATTCCACATAATCTTTTCTGTCTCTTCTTCCTACCTGTATGGTTTATTTTGGAAAATAACTCTGCACTTCATTTTGGGTTTGTTGCATTTGAGAAGAAGATGTAAATGGATTCACAAACTCACCCGTTAATTCTGGTCTTGTTTATGGAATCCTCTTGACCCACACATTTGTCATACCACATTGGTCCATGTTTATTCTTCCTGTGCCACTGGCTGCTTTTATGACATTTATTTTACTCCATTTACTTATTAATTAATGCTGTCATTTATTAGCATTAATTATCTGGCAGGGTGAGGCTCTTGCCCTCTTGTTTTGGAAAAAGTCATTTGCTATTATCATCCATTTATCTTTCTAAGTGAACTTTAGAATCTCTGTGAAATTTCCATGAAATCCCTCTAGGATTGGGCAAATCTATAAATAGTGTGTGGAAAAAATGGCATTTTACAGTGCAGATTTCTCTCGCCCCTGCTGTGCTGTTTTGTTTGATCAGGCTTTAAGAAATCGGTCTGGAGTCATGACTATATCCCCATTTCTTTCCTACATTTGTCATTCTGCTGTGTTATTTATCAGTGCTATTGTTTCACTCCTCATACATTTAAATATTTTTCATAACATTTTATCCTTTTTTAAGATTTAATTTTATTTATGTGTATGTGTGTCTATGTAGGTGTAGACTGTATGTGTAGGGGCCTATGGTGGCCAGACGAGAGCTTCCCATGCTTTGGAACTAGACTTACAGAAGATGGTGAGCCACCTGATACAGGGGCTGGGAACTGGGCTCACGTCCTCCGAAGGCAAGTACTCATCCTTAATCACTACACCATCTTTCCAGGCCCAGCAGTATATTCTTACATTTTAAAAAGTGTGTAAATATAATTACTCTGCCAAAGGAGTGTAGTAATAAAATGACTTCTGTTGAGATACTCTGTTATACCCATAGATCAGTGCCTCACCCTCATCAGAGACACTTCTTCTTGCAGTAGATGAGCTAACACAGAGACCCACAAATCCGCAGTGTGTGCAGAATGAAACATTCAGTCCTGACTGTGAAGTCTTCACCAAAGCCCTTCCTTCAGGGCTCAGGGCTCAATGGAAAAGAGGAGGCAGAAAGATGGTAAGAACCAGGCATGACTGAATGACTCCCAGGAAACTGTCCTCCAGACACAGGGCTGAGGAACATATGAACTTACAGAGATGGTGGCAAGCACGCACAGGTTCAGGCCAGACACGTTGCCAATACTGAGAGGTGGAAGTGCCTATGGATTCGTGCCTCTAACCAAGAAGCTGGATGCAATTGGTACCCACTGGCAAAGGAAAAATTAGCTCGTTCCAGTGACGTTTGTGGGTATATAAACCTCCAGGGCAGGCCACATGCTGAGGACACAAAATATACACAAAGGTAGTTTTGTAAACGTTTGTCTCATTTTGCTTTGTGTGGTCTTTTGTTTGCTTGTTTTGACTTCTGTTTTTGTGTAGGTTTTTTTCTGATGTGTGTGTTTCTTGTTTATCTTATTTTGGTGTGTATTTATTTTAAAGAAAGGGAGGAAAAGAACAAAAAGTTGGATGGGTTGGGAGGTGGGAAGACCTGGATGCAGTTGGGAGAGGGGAAAACATGTCCAAATACACTGTGTGGAATTTTTAAAATAAGAATTATGTGAAAATGATAAATCAACTTATTTACAAAGCAATAACATCAAATTTTGTGATAATTTGCTATCAGGTCGGGAACTCTCAGACTAGTTGCTATTGAGTATCTGTTGATCTGTTATGGAGCCTTCCTTCGGTTCTGGGTCTCTGATATTTATGATCAGCCATGGAGATTGAATGAGAAAAATGCCGAGTTAAAGCCTAGTTAGTACAATGTTCTGTGAGTGCAGATCCACAGTATGCCAAGACTAGATGGCTCTGGCTGGCATAGGCTTATTCCTTTGGATTTGATTTGTTGGGACTTTCTATGGAAGATTTCCTCTCTTATATTAATGAATTTATATATTTATTTGCCAGACTTGGGTGTCAGAATAACGTTGACTTTACAAAATGAATTGACAGCTTCCGCATTTCTGTATGTTAAGGAATATGTTGTTAAACATGGAAATTAGCTTAACAGTTAGAATGAGCTTGTCCTGTGGTCTTCTGTGGTTATAATTATGTACAAACTACAGTTTCTGCCATCTATAGTTTTCTATGTGGACAATTTCTGTTTTTCCTAAGAACTGTCAGTTTCATTAAGATTTTAAAAATGAACAAGATTATAGATTCTTATTTGCTTTAACAATTGCAGTTGTGACTGATAACCCTCCCTCTACAGTGAGAGAAGTCTTTCTGATTCCCTTGATTTACCTGGATGTTATTTGATTGACTTTATTAGTTTTCATAAAGATTGACCAATTATATTGATCAGCTTTGCTTCTCCTATTTTGCTGATTCAATTTCAGCTGTCATATTTCTTATCTTCTAATATGTTGAACTATGACTGTTGTCTTTCTTTGTCTTGATTGGTGGTGCATTTGACTGTGTGGTAATCAGACTTAGGCTATATATAAATGATTAAGTATCGTGTTGCCATTGTTGAGTCTTTGCATATAGTAGGATGGTTGACAATTTTTTCCTCTGTAATTATTTAAGAGACTGCTCCCTGATTTCTAGTTGTAATGTGTGTGTGTGTGTTTGTGTTTGTGGATGTGTGTGTATATAATTTTAAGGTCTAATTTTATCTTATTTTTTGTCTGGAGAATATGACCATTGTGGTTTCTCATTTGTTTAAAATTTTGAATTATGAATTATTGTCAGAAAACCATTTGTTTTTATTTCATGTCAATTATTTTCTCTGCTACATTTTTTTTGAGACATAGTCTCACTATGAAGTCCTGGCTAGCCCAGAACTCACTGTGTAGACCAGGCTGCCCTCAGACTCTCAGAGCTCCACCTGCCTCTGCCTCCTGAGTGCCGGGATTACAGTAACATTGCCACCACACCCAGCTCGTTTTCCCTAATCACGTTCTAGGAGCTTCTGCATTATTTTTCTTCTTGGTGATTGGATTTTCAGTAAAACTATGCTCTGTCTACCATCTTTTATTTCTCTTTATGCCTTATGGTTGCATTTCTTTTATTCGCCTCATGTCTTGTCCACCTCTATATTAGCCAACTGCATTACAGTGTCAGTCTCACTGTTTAGTACTTGAGTTTTCTACCCTGTAGCCCATGTTTCACACTCAACATTGAGATTCCATTTAGGTTCTTTATGAAAGTTTCTTTCTGTATAATAAAATTTTTCTTTGTGAAAAAATATTATTTTTTCTTTTAAGATGCAGGGTTTTCCCCCAGGAGACTCAAGGTTATTTTCCTCTGACTGAGGAAGTCCAGACCAGACCCTCGTGTTCCCCCTTCTCCACTCTCACGTGGGCTCTAACCGTCAGTTTCCATGAGCATCAGTGATGCCGAAGTGCTGGCTCATAGGCATGATGCATGTCCAGTGTTTGAAGGACCCCTGCTCCACTGTGAAGCCTGCTCCTCCGCCCTTGGAACATGTGGGTGGAACTTCATTCTCATTATTTTCATCAAGCGAAACCCTTCCTAGTTCTTAATCCAGAGATGGCATATGAAAATTTGACATCTTCCTTGGCTTACAGCTCTCTGGTGCCCTCCACCCCTCCTCCTCTCTTTTAGTCTTTGGAAAGCAATATAGCAGCAGCATCCTGTTTTCTGTCTGCTTGATTTGCATTTCCAGGAAATGGGGTCTCTGAATAGATGACTCTAAAATGCTGTGTTGATGGGGGCAGAGGTGCCCTTGAAATCAGTTCCCTTCAGTAGCAAAGCCCTTGCTTTTCTGAGCCTGGTGTTTCCACCTGGGGTCAGTGTGTTCTGCACGGTCCGCCTGTCACATCCCATCTTTATGTCTTAGGGCCTTCACACTCTGCAGATTTTTATATTTTTTATATCCCATTCATTGGGAAAGTGGAGAAATGTGAACTGTTTGCTACTAGCTAGCTGACATTCTATTCTGGAACACCTCCTCAGATTTCAGCTTGAAAATGTCTGCTCATTTGAAAGAATATTATCTCCACAGAACCACAGGTGAGGCACCGCCACTGTCATCCCGGTTAACATCACTTGCTGGAGTCTTTTAGGTAGACAGTGGTCATTTTGAATTGATACTTAATGGTTAAAAACTGCTTGGGTCTGCTCCAGCTTTTCTCTGTTCTCTCTTTTCCCGCTGCTTCACTCTCTCTGTCTCCCTCTTTGCCCCCCCCCCGCCTTCATGGCTCACTCACTATCCCTTCTCTATCCCTTTTCCAGGCCCCCTCTGCCCTTCCCACAGTAAACTTTCTTATACCTGGAAAAAAAAAATCTTTTCAGATGCTTCCCCTATTCCAGTAGTTTTCAACCTTCTCATGCTGTGGCCCTTTAATACAGTTCCTCATGTTGGGGTTACCTCCAACCATAAAATTATTTTGTTGCTACTCAATAACTATAATTTTGCTATTGTTACAAGTTGTAATGTAGATATCTGATATGAAGGATATTTGCTATGCTACGTCTGAAGGGCTCGTGACCAACAGGTTGAAAACCGATGTCCTATTCTGAAGACAGAGATCACTAAATATTGCTTCTCTGGGACCTGGAAAAGAGGTTAATCCAGTGTGTTATTCAGAGTTCTCAAGTGGAATAAAACTGATAGGAAAAATGAAATATAATAGATAATTTATATAATAACAATTATATATATATATGTATGTTTATACGCATACATATTTCTGTGTATGTACATGCACGGCTCACATAGTCTGGGCAGTACAACAATGGCTATCTCACACTGAATAGACCACATAGGCCACTAACCCAGTAGTTTTTCAGTCCACAGTTCTGGGTGTCTTAGCAGTCATGAGGCCCTTGTGCTGGGGGCCTGGAGGATTCTGGGAAAACTACTGGTCTTCAGTCTCTACTAGAAGCTTGAAGAAGCTTATTCTAGAATCAGTGAAGGAAAGAAGCAGTGGCAGTCACAGAAGAGATAAACTTGCCAGCAAGACTGAAAGAAAGGAGGCAAAAAGAAAACTTTCCTTTATCCTATTTTCTCAACTGTCTCCATTTTATGGGAGGTTTTCCCACTTCAAATGATTGAATCTAGAAAGTTCCTCATAGGGGAGCCAAGACGCTTACTTATATTGTAGTGATTTAAGACATATTCAAGGTAGCTGGGCACAGTGGCAAACATCTTTAACCCCAGCATTGGTGAGATAGAAGCAGGCAGATCTCTGGGAGTTTGAGGCCAGCCTGGTCGACACAGTGAACACCAGGCCAGCCATAGCTGCATGGTGAGACATTTTCTGAAACAAAAACTAAAGGCCCAAAAAAGATACAGTTGGATTGATAACTAAGATTATCCATTACACCTAACATAATAGTTGCAGTAGTTGTCTGCTGATGTCTACGCACTGATCCCGAGTCTGTCATGTCGTGCGGCATGGCAGTTCAGGGGGAATTAAGTTTATAGATGGAGTTAAGGTTGAGAGCTGATTCTGAGGTACCGAGAGGATCATGGTCATCAGGACGGCCCAATGTCATGACTCGGCTGTTTAGAAGAAGGGAAGAAGGAGAAGGTGAGTCAGAGAAGGGGTGTGATGACCCATGGCGGAAGTCAGAGTGATGTGATTTCTGGCTTGTAGATGGAAGGGGACCCCAAGCCAAGCCCTGCAGGCAGCATCCAGGAGCTGCAGGAGACAAAGGATTCTGTTGTGTTGGGTATGTTGCAACCTATTTTGGATTCTGTGTTTTAGAATTGTAAAATTGGGGCTGTGTAAAGGCACTAAATTTATGATACTTTCTTAGAGCAGCAATGGAAACGCCTATAATCTGTGTGTCAAACACTGACCACATTCTGACTCTTAAACACAGAAACCAAAAGTCTGCAATGTGCACATTGCATGGGGCTTTTGTGTTAGCATCCCTAAGTTACAACTTGAGGGTTGTATATTTATTTCTTCAGTTTTTACCCTCCCCAAACTAAAATACCAATTCCCTGAGGGAGTATCCATGCTCAAATAAGTAAGAAGATAAATACTTCAAAATAATAATTTCTATATCACAGACTGGTCATTCCATTGCATAGGTCAGTCATAATTATCTTTGTTTGGTTCTTTAAATTGTGCCAGTTGTTGAGGTTATTTCATTGCTGTTATTAGATACCAATGTGTGCGGCTGTGCTCAAACCCTATAAGCTTTCCCCTTGCCATTGTGTTTGCAGTAATTTCACAGGCCCACACAATCCAGTCAAGCTGTCACTGGTGCTGATGGATTGCAGGAATTTCACACAGTATGAAACTTGCTCCCCTAGGCCACCCATCATAGAGTTTTTGAATGGGCTGTTCAGTTTCCTGCACACCCATTGTCCAGGAGGGTCTTTCTGCCTCAGCTTATGCCTCTCCCTAGAATGTTCTTCAGCAGGCATCTCCAGAACCTCTCCAGCAGATGGAGATAGGAGTAGAGCAGGATGGGGCACAGTGAAGGCTAAGGTGGGCAACCAGTGTGCAAGGCAAAGCACAAGGCTCGCTGGTATCAGGCAGAGGCATCTCCTTCCAGTGTGCCACGTGACACACTTCCCCTTTTCAGCAGCCACTTTGCCTCCCTTATCATCTCCCCTTAGAGGCTGCTTTGGTTTCCTTACACACTAACTGCTTCATTGTTGACAAAATCAGAAGGAAAAGCATTTTAACCCTTGCCTCAATTTTGCAAAGAGCAATGAACAGATGGCATATGGCAAACAATGTCTTCATGTTCCCAGTGGTTGAGTTATAAACCTTAGGGGAAAGAAGAATGCCCCAGCTAAAGCAGATCTGGATGATGGCAAAAGCATCATCTTCTAGTCTTGAGCCAAGAGAGTCACACATGGGTTCATCTTGTTGTGCCATGTCAGGATGCTCACATGGATTTCTGGTGCTGTACTTACACTTGTTCCTTGATGGCTTTTTCTCCATTAGGCTTTATCTTGGGGGAAGTTGGATATGAATAGGGTGGGAGAGGAAGGGGAGAGAGGAAGTGCACTTGCCTGATGCTTTACTGATGAGCATTCCAAGCGTCAGCATGGAAGGAGGCGTTTTAGGAGACTTGAGGAACGAACTCTTTTATGTTGACATTGTACAGGACTGGCTGGGATTGTTCTGTTCTTGCATCTTTATAGTTTCTGTCACAGAAATACCCAGAGATAGGAAACTTGGCCCACGAACTCAGAGACATTGCCCAGAACAGAAATATTGGGCACAGAGAATGGAGGCAGAAGGTTCTATCCCCTTTCTGGAAGTATTTTTAAAATGGTCTTTTTGCCCTCAGTTTCCTCATCCATAAAATGTGAACCTGTATGTTAAACTGTCTTCATATTAACAACATTACATTACTCAAATTCTTCCTTTAATTAGAGTCCACTAGCCTACTGGGCGATGTTGGCAATACGCTTTCTTCTCAGGTGAATTTACAGCCAGAGCAGTATTGCTTTGCTCCCAAGCATGCCCTGATTCATCACTCATTTTTATTTCAGAAGAATTACTCTTGTAAATGTGATTTTCTATTGGTTTCACAGGGCCATTGAGATTGTATGGCTCAATGGATTCCTTCCATATGTCGTAAATTTTTGCTCATTGTATAAGTCAGTGGTTTTCAAAGTGAGCTCCCAGGGACAGCAGCTGGCACCCCCGGGATCCCCTGGAAGTTTTGTTCATAATGCAAGTTCTTGGGTCCTACCTTGGCTCTCAAGTCTCTGTGGAGACTTAGGCAGCTTTGTTCTCCATGGTCTTGTGTTGCATCAGAGAAGTGTGAGAGATATTGTTGATAAGCCAGGGGAATAGAACTTTTCCCTGTGCCTCCCAGCTCTAACAAGCATACTCACTTTGAGTGACTTTTATAGTTTGAGATCTAGACTGTACCACAGAAGCTTATATTTTGAAGGTTTGGAAGACTAGGTGCTTTAGGTAGTAAGACCTAGTAGACGAGAGTTAAGTCACTGGGGGAACCTCCAGGAAGGAGATACTAGGACCAGTGGCCCCCTCTCTTTTTGTTTTTTCATCCACCATAAAGAATGAATGCTTTCTGTGGAATGTATTTAGGCCATTGTGCTACAAGCTCAAAGCAACAGGTCTAGGAGAGATCTTTAAACCTGTAAACTAAAATAAGCCTCTCCTTGTAAATGGTTTACCTCAGTTAATTTGTCATAGTTATCAAATTTATCTACAGAATGACTATACTTCAGAGTGATCAAACAAGCCATATCACATCAACTAAGATTCAGGTACATCTCTGTTAGACAAACAAATGTGACTTTCTTGAGAATTTTATGATACCCAGAGAGAAAAAAAATGTGGGCCTGCTTCAAGTAAAAAGGAGAATAGGTCTCTTTGACTTCTTAGATAAGAGGATTAACTCTTCGATTTCTCAGGAATGGCTCCTTCCCTGACCTCAAGGGAGGTTTAGGTTCACAGGCGTATTCTAAAATAAGGCACTGCAGCAAGCATTCCTGTGGGATGTGGACGCGATTAGGCTGTCATTTATGTGTGTGGTATTTATTCTGATATGTGTCCCGGGGTTTTGATCCCAATCCTTAAGATAATAGACACCAGCCAGCTGTGAGAGTGGTTCTGAGACCTAAGCAGCATTCCCACAGAGAATTGCTCCAGCCAGAGCCTAGTTTGAGGACCTAGTTTTCATCACTGATAATTTCTGCAGAAGGTCATCAAGCGTTGTGCATCGATGGACAGATGTTTGTTAGATTCTATGCACACAAATATGCTCCTTGCCCCAGTGGAGGGTGTTGTAAAATGTCCGTTTATCTAACTCTAGCTGGCACTTGTCTGAAATATGTCAAGAGAGCTTGGGAGCCACCATAGCCACTTCCTTTTTGGGAAACCCCCCCCATGCTGAGTTTTAAATGCACCACTGAGAAGCTCACATACCCATTCTTTCAGTGCTTTCTGAAAACCCTCAGAACACTTGACTCATCTCTTACGTCTATTAATGTCCCCTAAAGCTCACTAGTGTTCTGTCAGGACCATAAGATGCCATGAGAAAAGAATGCATTGTGGGGACGCCCCACCTAGGAGACCATCGGATGGAGACCCTGGCCGGGAGAGCTATGGCAACTCAGGAAGGGCTGCCCTTCTCACATCCACTTGTCATTCTTTTTGTGTATCTGCTTGGCCTCCTCTTTATGCAGACTTCTAGCCAGGGGCTCTGTGTCCCGGAAAGGTATAGGGTAAACCGGTGTTTCCATTCACAGTCTGTATCTCCATCTCTAAGTATGAATATTGCTAATGAAAAAATTAGCAATATTGGGGGGTGACCTCTTAAACTAGGTCCCTTTCCTATTTAATCATCAGGGTTTGATATTCAAGTGTTCTAGATTCCCGTGTTTTCACTACACCACACCCTGGGAGCTGTGTCTCTGTTTCTGTCCTTCATAGACTCCCCACCCCTGTCTTTTGTATATAATCTTATTTTATTTTCCATCAGAGTCTGGATCTTGTCACCTGTGTGTTTCTGACTGCATCCCTCCTGATAGTTAGCCACGTTACAAGGTATCCTGAAGCAGTGCTGTGCTGGAGGCAGGGGCATTCTTATGCTGAATATCTTTTCCTAGCTCTCTCCTTCCCCATTACATAAAAGCATGTTGCCTGTACATGAGGCCTTGTCATTCAGCTCTAGCCTACACTGTTGATGCCCAACCTGTTACACAGACTGTAGGGTCAAGGTGCATATGGAACATCTGTGGATTTGATAAAAAAGCAAGCATTGGGTGAAAACCCAAATGACAGCAAGCAGAAAGTGCTAACAGACCAACAGGCTGTGAGACATTTATCATGGCCCTTATTTTATAGTCTAACTCAGCTCTAGTTCTCTTGACACCTTATTCTAGGTTTAACTTCTTTGGGGGAAAGGTTTGGTCATTATTTAACATGTAGCTAAGCCATTCGGGGTAGGAGCCATTCATTCTTGGTCCCATAGTGGGGGTGCTTAGACACTGATATTCTTGAGACTCTCAGGGCCCAGTGGAAAGATAGATGTTGTGTAAGCAAAAGGCTCCTGAGGCCATAGGAGTGACCCGGTAAAGCACTAGCCTGGCTATCAGGGTTGGGATCTGACACATAGCAGAGCTATTTTGTGTATCCACTTTTTCATGTGATATTTTTTAAATCAAACTACTTAATCAACAAATGTAAGTTGTTTTCTTTAAAATGCACAGTGACCACACACACGTGTGTGTATGTGTGTGCGTGTTTAACAACCCAGGCATATCTATCTGAGCATCTATCACTACCTGTAATAACTACTCTGCTCCCACGAAGAAAACAAACCATCATCAGTTGGACATGTCTGGTTTGTATACAATTTATATGTCTCTAGTAAACATATGGTAGGTCCTTGTTTAGTCAGTAGCAATCTGTGCGTTCCATTTGGTATGTTAGTTATTGTCATTCTGTTATTATGAGAGTTTTTGTTAAGACACACCACCTTTTAATGTCAGAGCGGTTTCCCAGGATATTCTGTGCACCCTCAGACGTGCCCTTTACCCCTCCTCTGCACTAGCCTATGCAGGAAGCTACACTTCCCAGCACCCTTGCCTTCCATCTTCTAGGAAGATTTGGCCAACATAAGTATTAAGTTGGGGAGAAGGAAGGTCCTCTTTTTATCATCCTCTCCACTTCCTCCCACTCTTCTTCAGGGACCATCCCTGGCCATAGCTGGGAGTCCTTTTATGCTTGGACAGCCCTGACTCTTATAGCTGGCTTTCTGAGCTTTTATAGCATTGTACTAGTTAATGATTGTCAACTTGACAGCATCTGGAATAACCATGGAAACAAGCCTCTGTGGAGAGGTATCTAGATTATATTAATTGAAGTGGAAAGACTTACCTTAGATATGGGAGGTACATTCCATGGGATGCGGTAGGTCCTAGCCTGCATAAAAGGAGGGAGGCAGCAGCACAGGGGCATGTATCATGCCTCCTGGCTGCAGATAATGGACCAGCTGCCTTCTGCACCTGCCAGCATCCTTCTCCGCCGTGGCCCATCCCCTGGAACTATATGCAAACATAAACCTTCCCTTAAATTGTTTCTCATCACATATTTTGTCATAGCCATGAGGAAAGCACATGAGAAAACACCTTTTCAGACCACCTCTCACACCATAGTGGAAACGTTGACACTTTTCTCCTGTTGATAGTCCTGGATATACCATCCTTCTTGATCATGTCCTCCCTTATAAAACCAATTCCCTGAGGTAGCTTCCTGCCATTTGAAATGACTGCTGTGACTTTGCTGTTCCTCACTAATATCAGCCTCATTCATATGGAAATAACAGGTTATCTTGGTTTTCGGTTCTTTCCATCATGGTGAATATTTGAGTTATTTTTACTGCTCGTCCATGGCATGGGTGCTCAGCAACCCCATTCATAGCTCTTGGTGCACATGCATGAGAGCAGTTTCCCAGGTCACACCAAGTAGTAGCATCACCAGGGTTAGCACTGAAATCTCTTCTGGTGTGTTCTGTCTGCAGTCTCTAGCAAGCTGATCTGTAGGGAGAAGTTTGCTGAGCAACTGTGGACTGAATGAAGTGATTGGATTTCCACTTGTGGATGGAGAAAACATTGGCCAGATAACCCTGACAAAATGCTCCTCAGCTCTTTACCGTACTTTTTTTTACTGCTCTTCCTAATCATAGTGTACATTACTTTGGGGGCCCATGCCCAAGAGAGATTGACGTAGGAATCAAGGTCTGCTGCCTTAACACAGCATCAGCCAGATGGATCCAGCTTAGTGTGGTTGCTTGCAGTGAGGACTGTGGCTGGTCCAGGTAAACTGTTACAGAGAAATCCTGTCTTCTTCTTCTGGAAACCCAGTGGACACTGTGATGGAGAGAAGTGTTGTGACTATGGGGGTAGGCATATGTATTGATAGAGGTAACAGGCTGTTGTATATAGTGATATGATGGGCGAACGCCACAGAGTATCCCAGGAGAGGCAAGAAGCTGTTGCCTGGAGAATCGCGGACTCTCCATACCTCTCTAGGGGTTGATAGACCAACCAGCCCATATTTCATTATATGCATCTATCCTCTACTTTATCAGATTTCTAAATAAGGAGAAATCTTAAAATGTGCATCTAGGACACATTGAAAGTTCAAGAGTTGTGACAGAAGCTCCACTGCCAGACAGGGATACACGTGGAGAAGAGAGAGAATATTTCTTGGGATATTATTCTCTCTCTCTCTCACTCTCACTCTCACTCGCACTTTCTCTTTTTCAATACAAGGAAATACTCAAGCCTTGGCACTTTTTAAGGAAAATGGGTTATTTACCCAAAGTTTTGGGGGCTGAAAGTCCAAACAGCATAGTTTTATCTCTGGCAAACAGCCCCTAACTTCAGGAAGCCATGGCAGATATGCACTCAAGAGAAAGAGACCACAGAGCAAGACAAGAAGCCGGAGAGCAAGAGGGGGTCAGTTTGCTGTTTTTATAGCAGCCCACCCTCATAAGACCCTTCAGGATCTACATACATGTTTCCAAAGGCAGCCACTCCAAAGACTACAGCTTTAACATTGTCTCCTAATATCACCACCCTGGACACCAGGTGTCAGAGGACAAACCACGTCTGAACCTGGCAAGGACGGTTGGTTCCCAGCAGAGGAAGCCTTGTGATAAACCAGACTTTCTGTTGAACACTGAACAAACCAAGTCACTCTCCTCATTCCTGGCTATTGGGGAACCAGCCCCAAGATCCAGACAACTCTAAATGCTGAGATTAACTTAAAAACATTTGAGCCCTATCACCCTGGGCCTTAAATGTTGATGAGGAAACATGATGGCCACACAGCAGACATCTGATGCATGCAGTCTTTACAAACACAGTGCTTGCCAGTTGTAGATGTGTCGCTTTTCCTGGAAGTCCCTTAGGGTCAGAATTAGGAGCCTCCAAGTTTCAGGAACTACATATTAATTCACTTGCCCCTTTCTACCAAATGAAGATCTTTCTGTGGCCAGAAGCCTAGGGCTGTGAGCGCCTGCTGCTGCCAGGCATGGAGTTAGGTGGAGGCAGTGGTCAGGGACACAGCAGGGTCATCTGCTCTTGTTCTTCATCTTCAGTCTGCTTTTAGCCATGTTGCCATCTGCTAGTCATCTCAAAAGGGATTTAATGAGAGCTGCCTTTTGAGAAGGCCTGGTGTGGGGTCCCTGCAAAGTCTGAGGGAACTTCTCTCTGGGACCAATGGCTATCTATGCCGTATGCTGGCCGAGCCCTAGATACCTATCTCTGGGAAGGCCAGACTTAGACTTGGGCCATCAAGTCCATCTTCCACATGTTCTCCTTGAATAGTACAGCTGGCCTCCCTATATCCATATCCATGGATTCAACCCCCCATAGTAAAAAAAAAAAATGCAGAAAAAAATGATGTCTGTGCCAAGTATATGGACTTTTAATGTAGTATAACCCATGTTTTCTACAACATTCATTGTATTCAACGTTATAAGTAATACAATGACAACTTTTATGGGGAAATGTGCACAGGTTATAGGGAAGGGACTTAGCAGTTTGGCTTTTCGTACCTGCTGGGTGTCCTGGAACCACTCCGGCATGGGCGCTGAGGAGTGACTGCTGCTGGCCTCTGGTCGTATGTGAACAAGGACGTGAGGATGGAAAAGAACACTGGCTACACGTGAACTGTGGCCGACTTTGTCTGGGAGTTGGCTGGGAAGGACAGATGTGCTGCTCTCACAAGAGACTGTTGCTGCTGTCTTTTCCATTAGTCCCCACAGCCTACACCTATCACTCGGCTGGGAGCATTCAGCTTCAGCTGATTTTCCTTTGAGTAGATTCTATAAAAGCCTGAGCTGCTGAACGTTTCCTGTGCCTCTTCTATTTTCAACCCAAATAGGAAGTGACAAGGACAGCTTCAGAGAAGGAAGAGCATGATTCATTCTGTTTCTTTAAAACTGCTCTTGGAGAGAGAGAGAGAGAGAGAGAGAGAGAGTGAGAAGAGAGAGCGAGAGAGAGGAAGAGAGAGAAAGAGAGAATAAGAGTGTATGTGCATAATATATTATATACAAACAGGAAACACATCTAGCATACGTGTATAAATGCATTTTTATAAACAAAGAACCCTTCAAGTGTGAACAGCGAATACTAGGCATAGATTCCTTCTACCCAGTATTGTATCCAGTTATTTCAGTGTAAACTCTGAGCACTCCTTTGCTGAATTTCATGTGTGGGAGAGTCATTCAAGTCCTCATAGATTATTCTCTCTCAGTGTCATTTACTTGTGAGAACTGATAAACAGCTGGTGACCTCCTGTGGTTTTGTGTTATGAGCAGTGCTACTCAGGACACTCTTGCACAAGCCTTTCCATGGTCACTTGCCCACATGTCTATGGAGTAAACCAAACCTGCACTCTGACATAGCACCTTGGCAGTCCCTCTCCACAGTGGATGTTCCTGCTTAGTGAGTAAAAGCAAAGCAGAAAGTGGGTTTGCAGTTCCCTGTCACATTTGCTGGGTGAAGGCCTCATGGGCAAAGTACATCCAAGAGAAGATCAAAGCCTGGGTCTGGGGCAGTAGTGATGTCTCTCGCCCTTGACTGGTGTTGAGTCCTACCACCATATAAGGAGGTGACTAGACAAAAGATACACGAGAGGCACGTGCCTTGTCTTATGGAGCCAAACATATGATGATGATGATGATGATGATGATGATGATGATGATGATGATGATGATGATG
>NW_026586816.1:5008724-5054606 GCF_907164565.1 Psammomys obesus | reverse complement strand
TGATGATGATGATGATGATGATGATGATGATGATGATGATGATGATGGTGATGGTGATGGTGATGGTGATGATGGTGGTGATGATGATGATGGTGGTGGTGATGATGATGATGATGGTGGTGGTGGTGATGATGATGACGATGATGATGATGGTGATGATGATGATGATGATGATGATTGATGCTCTTTTTCTCTTCTTATGCACATGTACACACATGCACACACATGCTCATGTGCACAGACACATAGACACACACACAGACAGACACACAGATGCACACACCTTGCCCTGTGGTAGTAATTCAGTCAGGGAAATTACAGCAAGGAGAAAAGTGTTAATTATGGCAGAGGAACTGTGATCTCAATAGCTACGGGTCTTCAGAGAAATGCTTATTTAAAGGAAACAGTGAGGACGAGTCTTCTCTAAATGACTGTGTCTGGGGTCTGCCCTGTACCTGCCAGCTTATTTTCCATCTCTTTGCAAGGCTAGAAAGGTGCTAAATTCATATGATAAGTAGTGTGAGGACCAGACACCCTGAGATAGAAATAACAGGGCAGCTCATTCTCCCAGCCAGGGCAGCAGCCTCTTTCTAGCCACACCCTCTGTGACTGGGGATCCCACTGCCAGCTTCTGCTTCTGGGGTAGCTTGGAGTTGGGCTGAGGGCTTGCTCCTCACCAGAGGCCCTGGTATGCACAGGGTGCTGCTGGTGGAAAAGTATTTGCTTTAAAAACTTGTTATACTACAAGAGAACAATGTCCTTTGGGCTGTTGGCCTCTTTCTCTTCCATTCGGTTCAGCTCAGGGGTGGGTAGCATCTTGAGACGTGGCGATAGCTGTGGAGGGCTAGGATGTCCCAGGCTCTCCATGTTGGCAGCTAATTGGTTTGACTGACAAGATAATCCTGTTGTTTTATTCTTACCCTACCTGCTGATCAGGGGCTTGTGAATCTGGTCTGAGATCACAAGACATGGGGTGAAGGGGGGGCTCTGAAAGCCTCTTTTGTTGTACCCCGTGGGACCCCACCCTCATCACACTGTGGAACACTGAAGCAGCTGCTGAAGCCTGGGAATGGAGACAGCACCCGTTGTGCCTTTCTGCATGGGCTGTGCCTGCACAGTGCCTTGCCCCCAGCCAGGACTGGAGAGAGCCCACTGGACTCTCTGCCGATAGCTGTGCCCTGAGAGGTGGACAGAGAAGTGGCTGGATGTGGCGTGAGAGGCCTCACAGCGTGGAAGGCATCATTTCTTTCCCTTTCCCTGAAATTCGTCCCAGACCTGCACAGCTTCTTGTTGGAACGTTGAGTCAGCACAAGAATTTTTGTGGCCCATTTGATCTTACATCACTATGGATGGAAGTAAAGGCTTCTAAGTTTCTGTTCATCATTGCAGCTGTACCCAGAGGGGGTCTGCGGTTCCTGGTGCGTTTCAGTTGTACACAGCCCCTCCCAGACTCCTGTCACTGGGCAGAGGAGCAAAGGCTCAGCATATTTACATATATATTTGCATTGTGGACATAGATTTATGCTCCCTGTATGTTCCACCTCCTAAGTTACTGGGAACTCTAGGGACAGGTGATCTCTTTATAGTGAACCAAACTGTATGTGTGCAGACAGGTCCAGGGAAGCCAGGGCGGTGAGTATGGGTGCTGTGTACAGTCATGTACTCCCAAATCCACCACCTGTTGGTAGTAAAAAAGTAGGAGAGCACCCGACTTCCTCCCAGAAAGTAGTCTTCTGCCTCCGGTTAGCACCACTGTATTCTTGACAGTTGGAATCAGGAGAGGCAGCTGAGAATGTCGCTTTGCCTGGAGTCTAGCCAATCCCACAGGGGCTCCAGAACACAAGACATTACAGAGTTGATCTGATCTTGAAGCGAAGGGCTACCTTTTGTATTCACCAGCTTGCCACTCACTAGTCCTAATCCCTAGGCCCTGGCTATTCCTGGCATGGGGTGGATGGCAAGTGTGTGGCCTCTGAAATAAGGCAGATTATATCAAAGACAGGTAGATAGAAGCCATGAACAACCACTGGTCATGGCAGCAGTGTGGTACCTGGACAGGGAAGGGTAGTTGACACGGGCTGTGAGAACTAAAGCCCCTGTGGGCCTGGCCTTCATTAGGTCTCTACCTACTGTCCTTGTGAATCGTCTTGTGAATTCCCCTGGCCAACCAGTTTACATGGTACCATTCAGTAGGTTTGGGTAAAGCAGACCTCTTGTAACCAAGAGCACTAGGCAAGTGGACAAAGCAGCTGTGCAGATATAGCAGTTGGGTGGGGCACAATCTGGGGGCCCAGATGTCTGGTGACCCTGCTTGAGGCCCATCAAAGCTCAGTGGTATGTCTATGCTTAGTACATTTGCTGTCTGTGAGACATCAGGATGTGTGGGCACCAGGCAGGTCTGGGTAGTTCATCAGGTGTCACCAGAAATAGAACTATGAATTTTCCATACCCAGTTCCCTTCTCTCTGGCCCAGGACCATTTTCTGCAGATGGCTTGGATGCTCTTCCAGTGACTATCCCTTCACTCTTGAGGTCAGGCTGTTGATTAGAAAAAATATACTGATCTCACACAGACCAGATTAGGCATCCAGGTCTGGATTCTAAAACAGTGAGACGTTCTCTCTGAGTGTGCCATGAACACCCCCCAAAGCCAGCATCAACCAATTGGTAAGAATGGCTTGTAAGTAGCAATCATGGCATTGGTGCTTACAGTGAAAACTTTAGCTCGCAGCCTTCTTGGCTGAGTTGGGGCTATTCGTCCAGGCTGGTGGATCTGCATTCACTTTAAGAGCTTTGACATATGCAGGGAAGTAGCCATGAACCCTAAATCGGCATCTCCCAGACACTGGGGTCATTTTACTGCCGAGTGGCTGTTTTTTGTCTCTATGGCAAAGAGGTGCAGAGAAGTGAGTATTAAGGGCTGGAGAGATGCTGAATAACAAGTGAACTTGATCCCACCAGGCATCAAGTTTGAATGGCTCCCTTTGATTGGCCCAGGGTACCGCCAAGGTTCCTGGACAGGTGCTTTGGAAAAAGTGATTGGCTTCAGCTTATCTCTCAGCCTCAGTGTGATCAGACCTTCTCACAGACTCCTATCCTCACAGGGAGTTTTGGTTTTGAGAATAATAATAATTTTGTGGACAGGCAAGAGAAAGTGAGGTGAAGTGAGGGATTGGAAATGATGTCCTGAACCCAGATCCAGGAGGAAGATTGATTTACAACTCAAAGGGAGGGGGCTGGCACTAGCTGGAGCCAGTCTGTATGCCCCATAGGAGTAAATGAAAACCTCGGGTTTTGTCTGTATTTCAGCTTCACTCACTCACACATTCACTGAGCAAGGAGGTGTGAGGTGAGGCCAGCTTTGCTTGCATTGTGTTTGAGATGCCCCATATAGATTGAGGTTTGGACAATACAGGTCTGCGCAATGGAAAAAAAAAACAAAAAACTTTTTTTCCACTCTTTTCTCAAAACTGTACCAAAAGCAGCTGGGGCTGCAGCTGACACTTCCCATGCACGGCAGTGTTCACCAGTCAGTACCCACTCAGGGGCACATTCCCTCATTCCTCGCTAAGTAAAAATCTTCAGAAATAGTGAACCATGGTCTACCTACAGATAGACTATATAGATACATATATATATGTACATATATGTGTATACATTCTTGAGACTTAGTTTTTAATGAGGGAACTGGTAAAATGATACAAACATGTCAAAAAAAAAAAAAGCAGGACAAAGGGCGAGTGGTTACAGACTGGTAGAGAGTGAAAACTGTGCAAATGGAGGAAAAATGCTTTTTTTTTCTTTAGTGGGGGAGGGAAAGTTAATTAAATATACTCTATGAAATTAGCAAGTCCAAGTTATTATTTTGTGTCATCAATTTAAAATGTGGCAAAATAGCTCAAGGGTGATGAAAAGTTATAATCATATAATTTGGAAAATGTACTATCAGCAATACATGATTTTTCTATCGAAGCATGACTTTTTCCCATCAGTAAAATCCAGCAAATATGCTTAGAAACTACCTCTGTGTTTTTTAAATGTGTAGGTAGAAATAATGTTTTTTTTTTTTTTTAATTTTGAAATTCTCTCCATCTTACTCCCTGACAGTGCGGCCTAGGTGCACCTTCAACTCCTGACTCTCCTGAATACTGTGATAAGGGCGTGTGCTTTAAATAACTTGAAGAATTTTCTTAGAAGAGAATTGCTGGATTTACCCTGCATGCTTTCTCAGGAGTGTATTAATAAGTCTAGAACTGTGGGTATTAGACACAGGCATAGATGAAGTACATAAGATGCTGAGGTTTGGCGTTCTTCTTTACTCTGTTCTCACGATTCTAGAGATCACATGCCAAGACCTGAACATAATAATGGATCCTGTACCTCTGAAGCTCTCAGAATTCTAAAGAATTTTATCCAACAGCATGAGTAAACACATGTACAAGCTTTTAAGCTTCATAGAGCAACAATGATGGTCTAATTAATTTGGGTAGATGGTCAGAAGTAAAATGCTAGATTCTTGTGTTTTCAGAGGAAGAAAGCAGATATTTTCATAAAAGTAAAGTTATTAAGTTAAATGTGCATGTGTACATTGAAAACTATGAGGAGTTGATCAAGCAGTAAGAATAGGGAATGTGACTTCCAGGTGAAAACAGGATAACACTTGACATAAGGAATCTTGTTGGCTTAAAGAGGGGAGAAAAAAAACAATGAGAAGAAGAAATAAAGGATATGAAAAGTGAAGATATCACATTGGAAGGTAAAAATTTAAACAAATGAATAATAAATGTAAATGGACTAAATTAGGACAGTTGTCCAACTGCATCATAAAGAACCAAATTTCATCTCTATATTGTTTACGATTGATACAATGTAAAAGCACAAATGGCTGAAAAGATAAGATTGAAATTTTATAGACAAACACTAAGAAAGGGTCCAAGTGGACAATATTAGACAATACTGTAAAAGAGTTTTAAGGACCAAAAGAACTGAAGTAAAGGGTCAGTACTTAGTGAAAACTGTACTGTTCACAGTAATTTAAATCTTCTAAGAACTCAAAACAATCATCTCCAGATACAATTCAAAGACTGAAAGTATCATAAATAAACAGACATTTCCAATCATGAGAGATTTTAATACAACCTTCTTTGCACCTGAGTAATCAAGAAGTCAAAATATCCACTAATGATATCTGAAGAACAATTTCATATGACAGATACACTGTACATTACTCTCAACAGTGAAGAATACAACCTACAGAAGAATTCTTTTCACACGTGGCCATGATGTAAGTCTTTAAAAGAAGCAAGAGTCAGCATCCTGGCAACTGTCAGAGTACCACAGAGAGACATTTATCTCCCCAGTTACACGCTGTGCGTTCTGTTCTACAATACTACATTTTATCCTATAGTCGTGTGTCACTTAACGAGACCCAGTCTGAGAAATGGTGATTTGGTTGTCATGAGAATATCACTATTCTTATACAAACCCAGATGGAATGACATTTTTTATACATGTAGCCTATGTGCACATCATATTACTGTGCTGAATATTCCAGGTAGGCAGATGTAGCACCATGGTTAAACAGAAGAGGTTCAGCAAAAATACAGGAGAAAAGATGAAGAAAATAGTATCCCTATGGAGGCACCTACCACCCATAGAGGATGCAAATGTAGAAGTGATAAGGACAGGAGATAGGAATTGGCAGGTAGGTTAGGGACATCCATTCAGGAATGTCCTTAATAGAACGAAGGAATGCCAGAAGGGAGTTGTATTTTATTTTTAAATCTTTCCATAAATAAGCTCCCCTGCATGGAGGCTGTACCAAACGTAATGACTGAAACTACAGGCCAGACATTAATTCATTCTGGATTTTTATGATGGAGAAGAATTATATTTATTCCCTGATTTCAGCTGCTTTCCTAATAATGCTAGTTACCTCTTCAGAGCATGGAATGCTACAGTAATCTTAGTTAGGGCTCTGTCTCATCTCATGAAGGAAAAGCCATTTCTTAAATGGATGGTACCTACTTCTGCCACCGAGTAGAAACCTAACATTCCAACGTTCTGAAAACATAAGCGTTAATCCAACTGGATCCCTTTGATCATGGGGCCAAAGGTCAGTTACTTCTGGAAAGCTAAATCACTTTAAGATATGCTAAAGAGATGGGAGGAATAATTATCCTTTTAATAAGATAATATACTTTTGATTTCCAGAGAAGCTACCCCTCAGAGCCACTGCCATGCAGCTGCGTTCAGCCTCTGTGCATTTCTGACTCGGAAAAGAATGCTTTCTTTAGCTTGCCATAGCCTGTGCATGCGCCCCAGACTGCACTTCCTCATCCTTTCTCTCTGAAGCTGTCCCGTTCCTGCCCACCATATAGCTGCTCACCACATGGTTTCTCTCCTTGTCTCCATCTTCCTCTTCCAGTCAGCCACCAACATTTACAGCTGGATGGGCCTGGGGTTTTTCTTTTAAACTCTAATTTTCTTTCATCTTTATTTCTGAGTCTGTTCTTCAATTATTTTATTAATGAGACCAAGAATCCTGAGAGGGGACCCTACTTTTCGTCAGTAACATGTGGTACTGCAGATGGGGTTCCCCCAAGTTTTCGGAAACAGAAGCTACTCTTTGTCAACCAGCGAGTAAGTGCTGAGTAAATTTGAAGACAGCAGTGACTGCCCACAGCAGAGGGTTTTCTGGCACTCTGCTTTTCAGCTGTGCTGGATTTAGAAAGAATCCATCCTTGCTACTATAACTTACAAAGCTTATCTTCTAAGAATTTTGATCCCTTTGTAATAATATTTAGAATACAAATGCCTGCTAGTTTTATAAAAATACGTTTTTTTTCTAGGTGAGGTGGGATCTTGCTTTGTAGCCCAGGCTGTTCTCAAACTCACAATCCTGCCCCCACTTTTTTAGTATGACTTGTAGGCCTATATCACTATGTCTGGTCTCAAAATGCTCAAGATTCTTCATATTCCTATTACCATTTTAAAATGATTTTTCTAAAAGCCAAAACACAAACACATACACTCTATCCTAGGCCCACATAGCACCAAGAGTCACAAAGTCACTGTCTGTCCCCTCTGCTTCTGTCCCAGGAAAGTCTCCAGGGGTGGGGATAGACCCTCTCATGAGGCAGGCCCTGCCCACCCTTCCCTTCCCCTGGATGTTTTATAGTTAACCCTTTACAGTGTCAGTTCCCAAAAGAAGAATCACAAATGACCAAGGTTTTGGTTTTTGGTGGTGGTGGTTTTTTTTTTTTTTTTTTTTTTTTTGTCTTTGTCTTTGTCTTTTTAATGTTCAACATCTCAAGCATTTGAGGAAATATAAACACAAACTACTTTTGAGACCTTATTCTGGTCAGAATGGCCACCACCAACAAACCTTACACTAAAAGTTGGCAAGGGGAAAAGAGAGCATTATTCAGTGCTGGTAGGCGTGAAAACTGGCATAGCCATCATGGAAGTCAGAATGAAGGCTACCCAAAAAATTAAAAATATTACTGCCATATGACCTGATCACACCATTCCTGCGGACACACCTAAAGGAATCTGCATCCTAGCATGGAGATATTTGGACCTCCATGTTTAGATTTGCTCCACTGACAATAACAAGGAAATGGAATCAGTGTAGATGCCCATCAGCAGGTGAACCCATAATGAGAATGGGATACATATACACAATGGAATTTTATCAATTGTAATGAAAAATAAAATTACAAAAGTTTCAGGAAGTAGTTCTTTGCATTATATTAAGCAAGGTGACTACATCAGACAGAAACTGCGTGGTGTCTTTCAGATAGGAATAACTTGTGATGTGTGCCTGGCTGTATATAAGTGGGAAAGCCTATGGGAACTAGAGTGAAGACCAAGACAAAGTGAAAAGAAGTGATGAGAAAGGGGCTGGGAGGGAAAGGACACGTTTGGCAGGAGCATGGGAAGGAGACCTGTGGGGGGGGGGTAACAGCAGAGTGGAGGGCAAAAGACAGTGGGGAGAGAACCTGCTAAGACACACTTTGTTTCACAATAGCTCACATTTCCTATGCAAATTAAAAATGTTAAAACCACTTCAGGCTGGAAGTGGGGAAGCTGGTGAAGGAAGTCCACTGTTCTAACCCGGTGCAGGAACTGTGCTACGCCCCCTGCAATGGGCAGCACAGCAGGCTTCTGTACATAAACTCACCACAACTCTTGAGGAAGCGCTGCACCATCTTCACGGGAGCTAGGATGTGTCCAGCTCTGTTATCATCGTAGGGGACTGTATCAAGTGGAGTCTGTTGTTGACCGAGAGGCCATTACACAGTGGACAATGGTAGTGTACTACAGCACAGACAAGAAATACTAAACATGAGTAAGTTAATTATTCACTGTAACAAGTTAGAGGAAAGAACAATCGAATAAGCCCAGAGACGTTCAAAGGAAGAAACCAAGGTGAGTACAGCCAGTGAAATAAAAAGCAGAACCTGTAGTCCACGGAATCATCAAAACCCAACCTAGTTCTCATAAGAGCAATGAAACACACACACTTCTCAGTAAGTTTGGTCAACAGAAATGGCCAGTATTAGACACGAGCAGTGGAGCATAACGTAGCTGTGCAGGGAAGTTGTTGCCAGTGTGGTAGGAGATCCAGGCAAGGCTCGAGTTGTTCTATAGAAGTATATGCTGACAGTGAGATCCAGGAAGGAACTGGATACTTAAAGAAATGTGCAATGTTAAAATTTTTATCAGTAGTGCAAAATATTCTAATGTGTTCAATTTTATTAGCGGGGTTTGCCTCACAGATAGACCAAAAAATACAAATAGATATGATTCACTGAATAAATGTAGAAAGACATTTCAGAAATTCAAATGTTCTTTTCCTCCTCTTCCTCTTGTTTTATTTATCTCTACCTCACCTCCCAGCTCCTGCTCACCCCTCACTCTTTCTGTTTCTAGAAAGTAGAAACAGGAACACCAGAAAAGAAATACAGCTATTAATTAAATATTAAGTACATATTTTTAAATGTAAAGAACAGGCAACATTCATCATATTATTCATTTTAATCAGTTTTTATTTGCACTTGTAAGTGATGTAATATGTCAATAGAAGTTAAAGATAAAAGCATTTCCCTAGGCTGGTGGGGTGTCTTTGTGGTTAAGGGAAATGGTTGCTCTCCCAGAGGACCTGGGTTCAGTTCCCAGCACCCATCTGGTGACTCCCAACCATCTGTAACTATAATTCTGAGGATCTGTCCCTTCCCCTCTGTGGATTCCAGGCACACACATGGTGAACATATGAACATTCAGGCAAAACAGTCACACGTCTTTACCCTTTGCCTAACTCTGCCCTTCCATTCCCATACTGCCACCTCAGTCGCTTCTCTTAAATGTTTGACTGAAAGGAAATTAAGGAGGAGAACAACAACAACAACAACAAAAAGAATCCAAATCCAACTTCTGAATGTCTTCAGTACTTTCTAGTGATCTGTGACTTTCTCAGAACACTCTTTAAGAGGAAAGGGTATAATCCAGAAGTAATAATTTTGTGGCTGAAAATATGAGGCTCCCAGCCACTGAAATGTTCAGCCCTGGCGGCGGCAGACAGCTCCTAGCTCTGGGTGGCGCAGCAGCCGGTGGTCACATGTAGCTGTGAGAACTTGAACTGCATAATCCAGATTGTAACATGCCCAACAGGCTTTGAAGGATCCAAATATCTTGATAATTTTCTACTGGTTATGTTAGAAGGATATTTTGATGAATTTAGTTTTTTTTACTATATATATATATATATATATATATATATATATATATATATATATATATATATATATATATATGTTTAGAAAAACCTGTAGTTGTAATTACTAGGTAGGTAATGTAAGGCTCTGTGTAGAGCTGGTATCTGTACACATTTGGGTCTATTGCCCATGAAGGTCTAGATCAGCTTTTTCTCAATATGTGGCTTGGGGTTAGTCTCTCATTTTCTTTGTGTCTCACTTTACACTTTCTGTACACAGGGATGCCATCCAGCTGTCTGAGGGAACTGGGAAACCCACCTTACAAGGAATCATTTAAGGCTTGGTGAAGCTTTATAAGATGTACACTGGATGCTTCTGTGTCTTATCTGCCATCCCACTTTTGTTTAGGAACACAGCAGAATCCCATAAATTGAGGAAAGAGGGGTGGGGTGGGGGAGCTTGGAAAAAAAAAAAAACAAAACAAACTGATCATGGTTCTGGTATCTTGCTTCATTGGTTGGAGCCAGAAATTTGAACCATCCTCTAAGCAGGATTTTGATTTTTGCCTTCCTTATGGGCTTCTACATATCCAGAGAATTAATTCTATGTGCTCATCATCCTGTGCTCCTAGTGGGCTTGCAGGATAGGTCAGTGGTAGAGCACTTGCCTGGTATGTATGAGACTGGGCTTCATCCCTAGCTCGCAAACTAAATAACAACAAAGGATTTCAGCATTGGTTATAAATGCACAATACAGCAAAGTATAAAAACACTGAATTATTTAAGTTAATATGCTTAATTTTAAACACTTGAAATGTTGAGGATCAAGTCTCTTATTTCTTTGCAAAATAAAAAAAAAAAAACAAAACAAAAAACTTAAGACACCAAAAAAGTAAAAGAATGCATTGAATGGACACATGCTCTGTGTCAGTTTGCTGCTTGTGCTTTTAGTTACAGGAAACATTTCCAAGACTTCCTCAGGCACAGCACCCTCTTCCCTTCATGGCTGCTTGCATTGGGTATGTCAAAGTTTGACTTTGTTAATTCCTGTCGCTGTAGTCTGGCCTTACCAACGCCACAATGCCATCATTCCCACGGGCAGCCGTGTCTTCTGCAGTCCTATCACCTTGTGGCCACATCTTGTTCTGTGGCATCCCTTTCCATGGCTTTGTTTCACTTCTGTCTCATGGCTGACATCCTCTTTGGTTTCTCCATCTCTCAAAGTGTCACAATGCCTGGAAATGGGAGAAAACACAACCTTATGAACTGCGGTCCTGTTGGAGGGAGTCAGCTGATGGAGTGACCCTCTGCGACTGACTTGGAAAACGTGGTTGCATGGGTCACTGATCAAGAGGCACAGCTGTGTGAATGGTGATTTGAGTTAGCAAATGCTGAGCTTTTGGTTGATGTAAAGTAGGCATGAAACTTGAACTGTGGTATTGGGGCACCACCATGATTTGATTAGACCATAGCAGCTCATGCTGTTGTCTTTCTGGACTGCAAAGAGAGGATGGTATGTTCTGAGCATACTCTTTGGAAGAGAAACTCCCCTGCCCCTTCATGTCTCTTGCCCCTCATCAGCACAATAAGGGCTCTGCTCCTGATTGTGTTCCTCTAATGCTGTCTATCCGGTGTGCATTCTGACCACGTGAGGGAGATGCTCAGGGCCAGCAGTCACTGAGTCATTCAGCAGCCCTGTGCCCAGGCTCCATTCTACACCAGGCTCAGAGCAGGCCTCGGGTATATTTTCTGGCAACTAAAAGGGCCTGAAATTGCTCTCATTTTTGGTTTTTGGCAGATAACTTCCCAGCATATTTTCCAAACCACTGCTTATACCGTCTGCGGAAGGTTTTAAAGTTGCTTGTTGCTTGCACAACTTTCCAGCATCCTGATGGCTGAGATGCACACGTTAGCGGCAGCAGCCCCTGAGATTGGGCTTCAGCCCCATTTTCTAAATAGGACAATCAACTAATAGACAGGGTCTAAACTTGAATTGCTGCTGGTTAATTATTGAAAGCAGTATTTCATCAAAGCCCGTCCTATTTCTCAGTGCCATCTTTAAATGACCTAGGAATTATGGCTACCATAGTCTTCAGGGTGTGTTTGGGTTTACTTAGGATCAGATGTCTTTGCCTGGAGGGTTAAATTCCACTACAGAACTACCCCAACCAGAATGGAAGTGTGGCCAGAGGGAAAAGTTCATTTTAGAAGGAAAAAGAGAGAGACAAAAAAACCAACCAACCAAACAACAAACAAACCCAAAACCCGAACAACAATAAAATAGTTTTAATCATGTATAACCCTTCACCAATAATGCCCTATGTTATGTTGGCAAATAACACATTTGCTTAAGAAATGTGAAACTCATTTTAAATGAGCTCTCTGGCTTTCAGTGTGAAGGGAAATAAACACTCATTGAGGAAGGACTATGCTGGGGGCTTCTATGTGGTCCTAACAACAGCCTTCTAGCTGTTCACTTCACAGAGGAAACTAAAGCCAAGACAGGAAAACAAAAATGCCCAGGATCCCTTATCTTTATATATTAAAATTGAATTTTAATATATTAATTTATCTACTCTCAAATTCTTTACACTTTTCCATGTGAAATTGATTGTAAATGCTTTAGCTTATGGCTGCCAGTCTCCTCTCTTGGTACCATCACAGACATCACTAATGGGTAGCCTGCGTTATGACATGCTGCTGCCTTTGAAGGTGCTGAATGGTGCTCAGACTAGAAATTCCACTTGATTCATTAAAGAAAAGTTAAGGCAAACAGGGACATGCTAGGGAAAGTTACCATCAAGAATCGGTGGATCCTGGGGCAGGCAGCTTTCAGGCCAGTGAGATCCTTCATTGCTATAGCTCTCCTCTCTCCTGGCATTTTCTTAGATCCATTATTTCTATATTAGGGGTAGTGAGGGAGAGCTAAAGTATTCCCTGAGGAATAAGCCCCAGACAGTGAAGAAAAACAAGAACTGTGGATTTAAATTCTGAATGTTCAGCTAATATCTGGGCTTGGGTGTCCCTAAAATACAGACATTCAGATAAGTCTTTAGTACAATGAGGTTACCCAGGAAGCAGACAGAGGGAATGAGGTAAGTGAGGCAGAGGGGCAAATAAATTCCTTTTTTTTCATGTGGGTATGTGACACATACACACACAGAACATCTGTGTGCATGCGTGTGTATGTATGCAGATATATACATATACACACACACATGCACACAGATGGGAAGCATGTAAATATCTGTGTACATACATTTGTACGCACTTGCATGTAGAGGCCAAAGACAAAGTTTAGGTGTTTTCCATGATTCCTGTTCACCTTGTCTCTTATCATTGTGTCTAGCAAACTTTTTAATGAGCTCCAGGGATTCACCTGTCTCTGCCTCCCTGGCACTGTCTTTACAAACACATGGTGTTATAACTGTGTCTTTTATAGGTGCTGGCATGTGAACTCAGGTCCTCAGGCTTTCATACCCAGCATTTTACTGACTGAGCCATCTGCTCAGCCCTGCATGCTGAGTACTGCAGGGCTACTGAGCCTGAACCCTATTGGGATCTTGGAATATATAGAAAACAGCTTCAAGAACATCCATTCCAAGGCAAATAAGATGGCTTTTTCCCACCAAACCAGCTCCCTGCAGGTTGAGAGTGTCTTTATCTCCTCCTCAGCCCCTGATGACATCTTCTCCTTCTAAGTCACAGCTGCTGGGGACAGTTCTTGTGAGGAAGGTGCTTGGCACAGGTGTCAGAGCTGGGAAGTAAGGGTAGAATGGCACAAAACAGTGACATGGGCACCTACATGGGTACAGAGGGTTCTTCTCCAGCATCTGTCTTCTTTCCATCTGGCTCAGAAGAATTTTTTCCTAGATGTCCAGCAGAGATCCAAGCTGGTCCCACCTGCCTTGCTGTAGGAAATCACTCAGATTTTCCATGTTCTGAACTGCTAACGCCATGTACACGATTCCTAATGGTTTTTTTCTCTACACCTAGGCAACATGCCTAGCGGTTACAGCCAGCTCTGTGGATTTGTAATTTATGGTGCTGGTTGATTCCATCAAAGACAGCACAGAGTGCTGTGTGTAACTCCTAATAAATTCCTTGTTATCTTTTACAACCATTATGGGAGAGCATCATTCCTCTGGACACAGCGGGCCATGTCAGCCAGAGCAAATGTTACCCTAGACAGCCGTGGATCCAAGATTAAAGAGGCGTTAGGGCAAAAATAAGTGCCTTTGAGATGGAGCCAAATAGTTTTGTACAGCAGAAGGGCAGATGGAAGGCAGGAAGAACTCAGATGGCTTTGTTTTGGTAAGACCCTCAGCTTTGGAGGGTCCCAGCAGCTATTGGTAACAGTATCTTTGTCCCCATGCTTGGAACAAGAAGGAAAAGGCATGGTGACAACAGAGCAGTAATCTGTCGGTGGTAATAGGTGCTAATTAACTGAGACAGTTCATTTTAATAACTTTTGTCATCTGTTGAAACCAGCTAGCTGACAGAATGGTTCAGCTTCATCATTTGCAGTGAACGGATGCTCAGAGCTGTTCTTTGACCCTATCTTATGTCTCCTCTAGCTTAAAAAGTGCCTACAGATAGGATTGGGCTACACTTCTCAGAAACCGCTGCTTATTGCCTTTGAATTGTCTTGGTGTGTTCATTTGCATGTGATACTTTCCCACATGAAGGTGGAAACTAGCAGCCTGTAACTCCATGGATTTTTCAATAACTTTGTCTGAAGTTCTTGTGATATATTTCTTTGGATGCTCCAGTTTAAAGATGATTGGCTTTTATCTAAAATAAGATGTGTGAGCCGGGCATGGAGGTGCATGCCTGTAATCCCAGGACTCGAGGAGGCAGGTGGATGTCTGTGAGTTCCAGGCCAGTTGGTCTACAAAGCGAGTCCCAGACAGCCAAGGCTACACAGAAAAACCCTGTCTTGAAAAGAAAACAAACAAACAAAAAACAACAAAAATAGATGTGTGCATAACTTTGCACCACACTTTCAAAGCTATATGCAAAGTGACACATTTTTTTTTTCAGTCTCTTGTTAGGAGCAGTGTGTATGCTTAGATTTCTGTCATTATGCAATAGGTACTTTGCTTCTTGAAGTCAGGCGAGGTCAGTCATGCGGCAACATGTGGAGCAATTCCTGGATGCTTGGTCTTCCCACAGAATTAGGCAATGGCCCTGTTCCTCATGTGTTTCCCCGGGGCTGTGGCTGAAATGTGCCATTTATAGAAGGTATTGGCCATTGTCCCAGGTAGCCTATGGACTCAGCTGCCTGTTTTTGTAGGTGAAGGGAGAGGTTGCAACTAAGTTTCACATCCCCTGGGACTTGTTGGGATATCCCAAGGCACAGGCCAATTTCAACCAGTTATGCCTAAATGTTGAGGGTCAATGACATGCCTATCGCTCTTGGACACAGAAACTAGCCCTTTTCAGGGCCTTTTCAGCTCAGGGGAGGAGAGACAAGAAAGTGTTCAGGATCTGAGGAACGCCTGTGTGTGGCACATGTACATGGCTTCCTCGGCAGGTGTCACCTTGACACTGCCCACTTATGCCCTTGGGGCCTGAGCTTTCTCAGCAGTCAAGTCATAACCCCCTGGGTTTTCTCTGTCTTTCCCTGTAGTCTGACATTCACTGCCTTGATTATTTCCTCAGTGTTAATTTGGAGTCAGCAGCATCTTTGCTAGTAGGAATCAGGTGTGTGCCAACCATGACCTTCTGAAGTCCTGGCACAGGTTTGAGCATGAGGATCTGTGTGAGCGCGCATATACCTCTCCACTCCTTCAGTTGCTCCATCTGGCTGGAAGGAAGCTGAGAGGAGGTGACGGGATGACGGGATGACGCTGCTGTTCAAGCTACTAGAGTAGGTAGAGAAAGTGAGCACACATGTGGGAGAGGAAACCTGATCTTCCATTCTGAGCCAAAGAAGGGATCTGAAGGCCAAGGGAAGCCCCCACAGGTGAGGAGGGTCTGCCTGGCTCTGCTGGCATGGTTCATGAGGCTGAAGTGAGAGAGAAATGAGGCCTGAGCAGCTGGGGCTCTCCCATGGGCAGCTGCAACGTGGATGTTCTGTGTCCCTGTCCCACAGCCTGATGAGTAGTAAACGGGAGTGGTTGGGACCCTGAGAGCTTAGAGCGTCAATATAAGGTCAATAAGGTCCATGTTCTCGACAGTTCCATATGGCATGAACTCTGGGCCATATTGCAATGTCTTCTTGGTTCTCAAGCTGAAATTTTTTCTAGTATAAACTTGGGGGATTATTTTTTTACATTGTATGAACAAACAAAACATGTTCATGCCTACATCTAGCCTGACTGGCTAGCTTCCAGCCAGGACTTTCCAGTATGCTCTAGTGGGATCATATTCCCTAGGAATCCTGCTATCTGTCCACAAATGATTTGACGCTAGAGCCTGGCCACCTCTGTCTGGTCCCCAGATGTTAATAGATCCTAAGAATCACTTTTTAATCATTTTTTCTTTTATTGGCAAATGAACCCAGAACCTCGTGTTTGTTTGACAAACACTCTATCACTGAGCTTTTATGTTGAAATTGGGTCTTACCAAGTTAACCAGGTGGGCCTTGAACTCACTCTGTAGTCCAGGCAGGCCTGAATTTTGCTGTCCTTTGGCCTCACCTTGGCAAATAGCTGATGTTACAGGCCTTCACTGTCAGGTCTGGCTCTCTTCCACTCTTCCTGTAGGTGAGATGGGAGCAGAGGCCTTCCCTTTGGTAGAGAAGCCACCAGCCAGGATGTACCAGATGAGAATTTCTGAGAAAGCATTTCAGGCACAGATTCGGGGCATGGTTTGGGGATAAAGGCGACGGAGCTAAGCATTGTGGAGTTTTGCCATTCTTCAGTGACAGGCTCAGTAGCTCCTTCCAGTTCAATAAAACCAGAGCCCCGTGGCTCATACAAGCGATGACAAGTAAGAATAATTCATAAGCAAAAGGAAGGAATGCTTTTGTCTTTCTGACTCATGCTTTGTAGGCAGGGTGGCCACAAATGTTGTCTGGAGCTAGATGGCTAAGAGGGCACTCACATGCACAGGGAACTCTCTGGGTTCTGTGGGGTAGGGGAAAGCTTCATGGAATGAGGTTACATTCCCTGTACAGTCCAGTCCTTTCAAAAGCAATCTAGTGGTCAGAAACTTGAATTCTAAAGGCAAATACCAGGGATCAAATGTGGACTGTGCCAGTTAACAGCTTTGTGGTTTACAAGCGGTTACTGAACCTCTCTGTGCCAAACAATCTGTGTTTCTTTTTAAATTCAGATCATGAAAATAATAGCAATAATAATAATGATGATTACACTTCCCACACACTGAAAAGCTACCATATGCAAACCACTCAGAAGACTATCTGGTACATAATTACTGCCATGTAAGTGTCAGCTGTTACTATTAATTATTCCTATGTACTGAGAAGAACAGATCTGCCCTTTCCTGGGAATAGTGAATGTTTTTGAGGCACTGAGTGGGGATTCATGGCGCATTGCTATTTCAAGGGATGGAAGTTCATTGGTGATTAGCCAGCCAATCTCCCATGCCCAGGCGTATTTGCACCTTGTTTCCATGACTACCCTGTAAAGCAAGGGCTATATGTATTGTCTTTCTGCCTAAGAACTTCAGTTCAGTTATTTCTTTGTGGAGATTGTTTAGTTTAACCTTTGCTGCCCATCAGTAGCAGACAGTACTGGAATTCCACTGTCTGAAGGTTGGAGAGGCCCTTCCTCTGTTCTTCTCCCCTCCGCCCCACATACCTCTTCCTGCCCTCCCGCCTCTCTTTTGGCTCTTGCTATGAGACACTCTTTAAGGCAGTGGTTCTCAACCTGTGGGTCACAGCTCCTTTGGGGGTCATATATCAGGTATCTTTCATGTCAGATATTCGGGCTAGTGTTCACCTGGGGGGCACAAGTAGGTGACAAAGAGGGATCGCTGCTAGCTACAAAGTGCCTTTTTGCCATGATGAAAATGATCCTAAATTAGATGTTGGTGAAGCAACCTTGCACAACTCTGTAAACACTTTTTAACGGGTTTAATTTTCTGCTTTCACATGAGTGAAATTCACATGACTGGATTTTACATCATAAATTTATTATTTATATAATAAATCATAGCTAAGTAAAGTTGATAAAATGGTTTTTATAATTACTACACATTGAAATGATAGCATTTGTGTATGCCAGGCTAGATAAATATATATTAGAATTCACTTCACCTGCTTGGTATTTCCTTTTAGTATTAATTCTAGAGACTCTAGAATCACATGTCTCACTACACACACACACACACACACAACACATATATATGGACTTACACCACAGCTTCCATAAGGTTCTACTCCTTCACCAAACCTGTTCCCAGGTTTGAACTTCTGATGACTCATCATCATGGTTAAAATTCAATTTTGGAGAAGAAAGTTATTTGGGTCTTTTTTTTTAATTTAAACATCATTTTCAAAAATAGGTTTCTAAAGAGAAATTTTGGAAGGCACGAGAATCACGTACGGTGATCCTCAGAGCACGGCTCTCGCTTTCTTCTGCACACCACGGACAGGACTGTTTTATAAAATTCATAGTCTGAGCTGAACACAGGTCTCGTTAATTGACCCTCCCCTGAGCTGCAGCTGAGAGAAATAGGCAATGGATGCCAGGATGGCCAATGGGTTCCGGATGCCTATATTTCTCTGTCCTGCCCAATTCTTCTGGAGACCATAGGAATGTCTTGTTTTCCTCTGAAAATTCATGTCAAACCTTGACCCCCAAGTATACTTGCAGAGACAACTGAGCATGGCCTCACTTTTTGAGTGATTCCTCCTGGAGAAGTTATTTTCTAGATGTTTCTTCTGCCAATTTCACTTGCATTGTAGGAGCGTTCAGAAGTCTGAGTTATACCCCTTTGTGGACCAGAGTCCTGCAAGAGTTCTAGAGTGCCAAGTCTGAGGAAGGAAGCAACATAGCCAAATTATCCCAAGAAACATAACTAGATCACTTTTCTCCTGATGTGACAAAATACCTGGAAAAATAAACTTAGGAGGAAAAAGTTTATATGTGTTTTAGTGTGAGTTTAAGGATAGACCACCCCCCCAAATCACAAGCAAACTAACTGGGTGATTCTCCTAGGCACAGTGGTATTTTGAGAAATTACATGAAAATAGAGCTGCGCAGAGAGGGTTTGCCCCTGATCCGGGTTATTTCATGGCTCTGTCCAGGGAGGACATTTGTTCCTATGGCCTTGCTCCTAGAGGTTAAGCCTTCCAACCCCTCTGATGAGAAGATGGGACAACCTCCTCTGGCAGGGGCTCTGAAGCTTGAGCTGCTAAGGGAGTTGAGGTGTCTCTGGACTAAGGACTCAAGTACGGATGGTTCTAGTTCTTCCTGCTGCCTGATGCCACCATGATGTCTGCTCCTCCCTGAGAAGTGTGTCCAGTGTGCTTGGTGAGTGCCAGCACACTGTTACCACAGGACCTGGGGCAGAGCAAACATGGTCTTAGAAACCCTTCTGAATGTGTAAGGATCAAGCAAGTGATGAGCACGATGGCCACATAGCCAGGCACAGCTGCACCTGGAAAGGCTCATTGTGTACATTAAACTTGGCCTTGACACTTGCTGTACTTTCAGATACTACAAAAGAGGGGTTATCAATGTACTAATGAAACCTTAGCAACATTGTATCCAATATTTTATTTTATTTATTTATTTTATTCTTTTTTGTATTATTTTTATTTTTACTTTTATTAATTACAGTTTATTCACTTTGTAACCCCCCTATAGCTTCCTCCCTCCTCCCCTCCCAATCCTATCCTCTCTCCCCTTTCTCCACCCATCCCTCTACCCAAGTCCGATGATAGGGGAGGTCTTCCTCTCCTTCCTTCTGATCCTAGTCTATCAGGTCTCATCAGGAGTGGCTGCATTGTCTTCCTCTGTAGCCTGGTAAGGCTGCTCCCCACCCCCTCAGGGGGAGGTGATCAAAGAGTAGGCCAATCAGTTCATGTTAGAGACAGTTCCTGTTCCCATTCCTATGGAACCTACTTGGACACTGAGCTGCCATGGGCTACATCTGAGCAGGGGTTCTAGGTTATTTCCATGAATGGTCCTTGGTTGGAGTATCAGTCTCAGAAAAGACCCCTGTGACCAGATTTTTTGGTTCTGTTGCCGTTCTTGTGGAGCTCCTGTCCTCTCCAGCTCTTACTATCTCCCACTTCTTTCACAAGATTCCCTGCACTCTGCCCAAAGTTTGACTATAAGTCTCAACATCTGCTTTGATATTCTGCAGGGTAGAGCCTTTCAGAGGCCCTCTGTGGTAGGCTCCTGTCCTGTTTCCTGTTTTCTCCCTCCTCTGATGTCCATCCTTTTTACCTTTCTGAATGGGGATTGAGCATCTTGGCCAGAGTCCTCCTTCTTGATTAGTTTGTTTAGGTGTACAGATGTTAGTGTGCTTATCCTATATTATATGTTTAATATCCACTTAAGAGTGAGTATATATCCTGTGTGTCTTTCTGCTTCTGAGATACCTCACTCAGGATGATCTTTTCCAGTTCCCACTATTTGCCTGCAAATGTCATGATTTCCTTGTTTTTTATTGCTGAGTAATATTCCATTGTGTAGATGTACCACAATTCCTGTATCCATTCCTCAACTGAGAGGTAGAATGGTTAAGATCAAAAACTCGAGTGACAACACATGCTGGAGAGGTTGTGGAGAAAGGGGAACCCTACTCTACTGCTGGTGGGAATATAAACTTGTACAGCCATTTTGGAAATCAATCTGGTGCTTCCTCAGACAATTAGGAATAGTGCTTCCTCAAGATCCAGCCATACCACTCCTGGGCATATATCCAAAAGATGCTCAAGTATACAACAAAGACATTTGCTCAACCATGTTTGTAGCAGCTTTATTTGTAATAGCCAGAAGCTGGAAACAACCCAGTATTTTATATAAAACCATACAAAGACACTTGGAAACATCATAGAGTGCTGTTCGTATGACCACCAGTGAGAGTCTAAGATCCGCGTTTGTTGCCCCTCCAGCTTTACTGTTTTCCCCTCAGCATCATAAAATCTTTTTATGGATCCCTTATCATATTTGTAGAATATGAGCCTGGTCCCCCATTGCTTTAGATGAGAATATTAAGGGGAAATGATATTAATGAGGTGGGTAAGAGTTCAAATTTCTGAAGTATATAGAGGACTAAAATACCAATAAAAGGTCCTTTGGTTGGAGATAAAAGGTGGGGGAGCCAGGCCACACTCTGCTGCTCCAAACACCAGGAACTTGGAGTGATCACCTTAAATCTGCCAGGATCATTATTGAGCTTGTCTTAGACTCGGTGTTACTGGCAGACTACCAACAGCAGGGTCTCAACACATGGTTTATGATCTTTGACAAGTTGTTAGACTCAATTCCAAGATTATTTCTTTTCCATTTCAGGAGTAGCAATAAGAGCAGCCACGCACAATGTCACTGTCGTATTAAGTGAGATGTTGAAATGTAATGGGAATGCCCATCCTTAACTATGTCTGGCATGATGTGAGCAGAGCCAGAATGACAGGTGTTAAGAGGATATGTGTGCATAAGTCTTTGCCTGGTGTCCTGCACCTCACACAGGAGACATCAGTGAAGTTACATCTGTGTTGTATTTAGAAGAAACAGTAGAAAGAGCAGTGTTGATTGGAAAGTCAAGCAGATCAGAACTAAACACAAGGCACCAGTGACTAAAACAAAACAAAATTTCAGTTCACAACCTGTACCTCCTCCGCATGCCTCCAGAAAGAGCTGTTCCGGTTGCCTCAGAGGAAGATAGCTTGCTGGTTTACTGCTTCTCACCAATGAGACCCCTGTCCTCCTTAAACCTTCAGAGCAGCCTGCCAGGCACAACTGCTATATAAGCTCTCTGCCCACGCCCAGCATAAAGAACCCCTCTGGCAAGGGAGACCCACTCCTCTGACCCAGTGAGTCCCTGTCTGTCATGCCTGTCATCAGTACATAGAGGTCAAGCAGAGACGCAGAGCAGGCTGGCTTTGGTAGTACGAAGCAGCAAAGAATGACTTTCTACAACACCTCACTTGCCCCCAGACCCTCAGGTGCCTCAACCTTTGCTTCAAGCTGCCACAGAAAACAGATGGTGACACTCATAACATCATCATGGCTTTAGTGAACATGTCTGAGGCAAAGGTTGCTCTCCGGGAGTATCCTTTTCTAGCCTCTTTCTTTCCTCCACTGCTGTGGCATGGAGCTGCCTGCTAGGCTGCCCTGATGGCCACGGTGCTTTCCCTCACCCAGAAGATGGGCACAATTTGACCCGAGGGGTGTGGGTCCTGCTAATTCACTGTCTTTTGAACACTCTTTTTGTATGGGGAAGCAGGCCCAGGGGACAGGTCACACTTGGAGGGCCAGCTTTTCAGATGTCCCTGTGGCAGTAAGGAACACAGGCTAGAAAGATGCAGGTGGAGACAGGGAACAGAGCATTCTGGTTCATGGCAGTGCTATGCCACAGGCATGGCATTTCACATCATGAAAAATCAAACAACCCAAACACTTTATTTGCCTGGTGATTCCACCAGATATTTTTAATAGAGTTTGGAGGCATCAAGGCTCCAGTAGTGAACACATCCAGAACCCAGTGTCTTTATTTCTTTCTCTTCCCTTGTGTTTGTTTCAACTTAAACCCAGCTTCTTCTGGGGTGACAAGGAGGCTGCAGTGGTTCCAGGCCTCACCACTTCACACACACAGAGAGAGCAATTATGAAAAGGACAGTTCTTTCTGAAAAGAAGAGGACCTTCTTTCCTTCCTAGAAGCTATCAGCAAACGTTTATGCCTCACAGGTGGTTACATACCATTCCCAGTCCAGAGACATGTCACATGCAAGTCCCTCTTAGTGTTCAAACAACGGTGATCCACCCATGTTGTGGCCAAGCCACCCCATCTTCATGAACTTTGCCTGGCACAACCGGAAGCCATCTTGAGACGAAGATAATGTCCATGATTATCTACCAAGGGGGTTACTGAGTAACAACCCTAACCTGTGCCTGACACATCTCTGCTGTCACCGCTCATTCACCTTTCTGCCATGGAGAGGTAATATATAATTCTAGAAGAGACAACATGCCTCATTCAGTGCCAGAATCCCATTATAATGTGTCAGAGTGTAGTGTGTGTGTCTTCTGTTTACCCTTGTTTCTTGGTCACGGAAGCTTTAATGGACAGAGTATCTTACAGCATTCAGAAAGATCTGGCTCAGCGTAGCCTTGGGAGACAGAATGTGAGCTAGAAAGCAGGCAGCAGACAGCATGCAAGCAGCTCGCTGCACTGAGTGAGACCCGGAGCCTACAGCTAGGTGCATATGGCAGAAACCCAATACTAAGTATTGAGTTTCATTTTCAATGAGTATTTTCCAAGGGGAAGTCATTGGAAGCCTGCCTCAGAGATCTGTGGCACTGTTGGAATTCTGGGAAGCAAGCAATGGAAATGTGGGGGTCCTCTGAAAGTCAGTGTGGGGGAGGTGTTGCCCGCCCCACCTGAATTGTGAGAGCCAATCAATCATCTTGCAGTTCAGGCAGTATGTGGTGGTAGGTAGCAAGCCACTTTTCCAAGCCTGTCTGTCAGGCTCAGTAGTGTCCTCTTTCTCCAGCTTGCCTTTCTTCTCGATGGGCTGGAGCTGATCTTGTTTTTCCATTAGCCACTAGTGTTCTCCTGTTGCTGGCTTCAGTTTCCAGCTTGGATAAGTGTGTGCATGACCCAAAGAACAGCAAACAGTGAGAGTGAAGTGACTGTGTTTAAACAGTGTTCACCGCCAGCCCCCTCCATTGTCCTGTCTTCTTTGTGAGGTGTCAAGGGGGTTATTTCCTTTTAGAGTCAAGTTCCCTGGTAAGAGGAGAGAAAAGAGGAAAACATTATTAGAATGTCCATCATGCTCTGCACCAATCACATCTTTCTGCTTGCTTCAAGAGACTGCACATTAACAACAAGGTCAAGGTTACCTTTGGTCGATGACACCATTTGGATTTCCTCTAGACGTTGCTCTTCTTGGGTTTCATCCACAGCTGTAGTTGGGAGGTCACTGTGAGTCCAAACTCCCGTTGCAATGTCAGGATATACCTATTTCATTCTGAGAGCCTTTCTAGCCAGGCCACACCCGCAGTCAGGAACTGGCTTGACCCATTGAAAATAAAGACTGGAACTTGTGGAGATCATGGGTTCAGGGGAAACTCTCTAAACTGGATGGAATTATAGAAACACAGCACTCTTCCTTCAGATGGACCATTTGGGAAGGCTTTTTGGATGTATCACGGTATATCCAGTGGGCTTGTGCCTTGGAGGAGTAAGGGCCTCCATGATGCCTCATGGTGCATCTCCCCCTTGTCTTGCTTTCCAGTCTTTCTCATCCTCCCTCCCCTCCCCCTCAAAATAAACTACTTATGTCCAGGTCTTTGAGTTCTTAAAGCTGACTTGGGGGAGCCCAAAGCAGGACATTTACCGCTGCTGCCAGCACTGCATTGCCGTCCAAAGCCTGCGATACCACCATGGTATGTGAGGCTTTTCATCACTTGAATGTGCTGGCCTCTGGCTTTCAGCTGCCCAGGCTGGCTGAGTATTTGGTGAGCTGTGCTAAGACTAACTGAATCCACTTTGAGTGGCTCAGCTTCACCACTGTTGCCTGGAGTCGATCTTTTTATGCGCTGTAGTCATCTTAATCCCTGCAGGAGCCCAGCGCTCTTCCAGATCCATTCCATGGTTTCATAGATGACATTGGAAAGGCTTACTATGCATGGCAGGATGAGGGGCATTTGTTCCGAAAAAAAAAAAGAGCTCTCTACAGTGCAGTGGATGCAGGATGAAGGCAAATCAGTTCAGACAGGGGCAGTGCTGGATTATTCTTTTAGATTTCATCAGATTTTACATGAGATGGGATTAAAAAAAATGGACCATGGGTCAGATGGGAGTTTTTCTATCATTCTTACAGAAAGACCAACCTACACTGGCTCAGGCTGCTGACAGAAATCATTGCAACATGTGGCTGAAAAGCTCATGATCACCTTGGATTCATCTGTCAAAGCCAAAACACAATGTCGGCTACCTACCTTTTGATGTCACCTTTGGGTGCTTGATGAGCCTCTGGACTTTTCTAGATACAGGTTCATGTTCAGAAGAATAGGGGAGTCTCTCTCCTGGGCACTCTTCCTTGACTGGCCTGGTTCAGTTATAGCCATTGCCAGAACCAGTCATCATGGCCCATGAGATGGTGGCCTTTCATTAGTAAATTTGTCAGTTTTCTACTAACATAACAAAACAACAGAGATAATCATCTCATGATGAAGAAAGGTTTATTGTGCCTCCTAAGTTTGTAACTTTCCACTAGTAATTCCCAGTTGCTTTGGGACTGTGGTGAGGCAGAGCATCATGGTGGTGCACAGAAGGAAGGGCAAAGCTACTCACTCGTGGCAGCTGAGAAGTGAGAGAGAGAAGAGGGGACCAACAGTCCGAGTCTTATTAAGGCATGCATCCTGTCTCCTAAGACCTCTCACTAGGCCTTACTCCCAAAAGTATCACACGTGGGCTTTGGGAGGACATCCAACATTCACACTGCTGCAGTCGCCCATGCATTCTGTGTAGGCTTCACGGGTGAAGGGAACTTCCTGTCAGAATGGGTAGACTGTGTATGATGAAAGACTGCTTCCAGAGTGGAAATCTGAGGATGATTCGAATTAAGGGGTGGCATGAGGAGGATAAACACCAAAGTTTCAGCATACTTAATATTGTAAGATTCTTGGTACATATTTATTGAATCCTTCTGTTTAAGGCCTTCCTAGAGGCCAATAAGAACAAGATAACCATGTCAGGAAGCCCATTACCTAAGTGAGGTGATTAAAAAAATGCACATGGCTGGCACTCATGCCATCGCCATTCAGAGATGCATTTCTGACTCCTGTGAGGCTGTGAGCTCTTCTCCCTCATGATTAGTGCAGTGTCCCTTTGCCCCTCGTCCCTGTCATTCCCCCATCACCCCCAAGGAGAGTCCTAATACTTCCTGTCTTTGAAGAGCCTTATCCTTAGGACCACAGAGGGAAAAATGCCTTTCATTTCTCCTTCCTCAGCCGGACTCTCTCCTGGAGTTGTTATTGTTGGTGTGAATTAAGAAGAGCACAGGCTGAGGAGGAGTCTCTTCTGCAGCAGTCGGGGGATGCAGCCGGAGAGGAGATGCAGGCAATTTTGTACTTGTACCCAGCAATGAATTGGGGTGTTTATTCAAGCACAGATGATGGAAAAGGCTGGGCTTTTGAGGAGCCAAGTGCTGTAGTGTGGTCAAATTCTCCTCAATTGGAAGCAAAATGTGAGTTTTTAAGGAAAATGAAGGAACATATTAGTCAGGTTTGCAGGGGTCAAATGTATTTGCTGTATGGAAAATACAGCATCCGGGGGCACGGCAGCAGAGCGTGGCTTCGCTGGCAGGGGTGGACTCATTTGGAGCTGGAGTCTGCAAATTCTCTGAACAATGTGAATCCATGTGTCTTTAATACTTTATTATGTGTGAAAATGATGTATTTTATCGAGGCTTTGTACCTAATTTTGGATTTCTATCTTACATTTAACAGAAGGACACTTATATAACTTCAGACCCTATAAAATCTGGAAACATATAGAGATAAGAGATAAAACATAAGAGATAAAAATAAAAGTTAGAAAGTAATTTCAAAATTATGCTTTATTACATTTTTTTCAAGAACAAAATATTTAGACTTTAGTGAATACCATAGCATGAATGAACATTGCTTTATTGAGTGGACATGACTCAACATACTTAACCATTTCTGAACATGTAATTTTCCAGAACATATGCTTGAAGCTCTGACCATTTGCGTTTCATTTAGTACTGAGGCTTAAATGGCTTAGCTAATCTGGTGAGGCATATGGTCTAAGTGGTAGAGGCACTGTTAGTGAGAGCCACTAAGTGAAGACCCTGACTTTTCAATTATAGTCAGTTATGCAAAGAACCCTTTTCCTGGCTCAGCTGATTAATCTGGCAGTTTTTCAGATGGTGCATTTACACACTTTCAGTACACATGTGTGAAAGCTCTTTGTTTTGAAATGTTTTTATGTAGATGACACAATTCTACCTAGTTTGTGGTGGGTGGGACATTCAAAGGTTTTAGAGTCTACTGATCTTAATCTTCTGGTAAGGGCACATTTAGTATTGATTTCTCAAATGGTCTTTCCATAGAGCAAGCTACTTTAGGAAAGCAGCAGCTTTCTCCCTAGCTATTCAAATGTCGTTTTGAAAGACACATGTTTGTCTACATGTGCTCTCTGAAAATATCGGCTAGGAGTGTAATCAGGTAATCATGTTCTTCCCATAAAATTGTAGAAATGCACAGTTCATATTTGAAAATCCTTTTTACACAGATCTATTGTGTATGTGCACTCAAGAATGCATTTGTGTGATACTTGTAAAACATGCATGGAAATCAGAGGACAGCTTGCAGAAGTTAGTTTTCTCCTTCCACCAGGCAGGTTCAGGGCTTGTCATCAGGCTGGGGGCCAAACACACTTAACCACTGAGCTACCTCATTGAACCAAAATTGTCACTTAAAAGAAAACTAGTTACACATCTATAAAGTACAAAAGACAATCTGAGATCAAGTCCCCATTCCATCTCCAAGTAGTGTACAGAATTTACTATTTTAAGTAATAACTGGTTATTCCATTAAATTGAACTTATCCACAGAACACCATGCTACGCTCCTACGAAGGCGAGGGAGCTAGGGATGGCACTGTGCTCGTCCTGGGCTCTTCCTTTAGGGCCACCCCTGCCTTTCAGTTTTAGTAGTTACTGTTATTGGACACGTATGCTCAGTGTAGTGCTGCCAGCTCAAACGTCAAATTATTAAATCAATATATGCTTTTCTCATTTTTGATTGACATGTGATGAGTGCATGACATTTCTAATGGCTCCTTCTCTCCAAAAAGCTATGTGGCTTCTCCACAAAGCTCTGGAGGCTAGAGATCAGATAACTCTAGCCATCAGATAATTCTGACCTAGATAAAAGATAGACTTAAAATTCAGGAGACAGCAACATTAGAGGTCAGATCACTCATGTTTTTTAGTGCTTAGATCAGTAATAGAGATGGAGTGATTCAACTTCTCCAGCCAGAAGATTCTATTGGCAGATCCCAATAGAATCCCAAGTCACCAAATGCCCAGGATGAGGAGGTCTCCTACCAGGTCCCTTCCCTAGAGGACCTCATGTGATTCCGTCATCAGCTGGAATTTGTTTGGGTTCAAATCTGATTTGGGAATGTTTTTGTGTTACAGAGCAAAATGATTGTGTAAGAGGGCTTGAGGCTGGTTTTGAGTATCGAAAACTCTTTTCCTTCTCTTCTACCACTAAAACTGTGAGCTTTCTTTTACCCATGAAAATAAGAAATGGAGAAAACAAAATTGAACAAACTCCGTCTCATTTGTCTCACTGGAATGCTTGATCAGCTCCACATGAAGGCCAGTACCTTTTCCTCTGCCCTCCTTTGCCCCTAATGTGTGCTGATGGAATCTGGATTCTAGCTCCATTCTTGGCTTTGGAATGAAATATTTTATTTAACGGATGCAACCAGCTCTGTAGACAGCCCAGCCATCGCATGTGGCTGTTTAACCCAAGTTTAAGCTAATTAAGATGAAATAAAACAAAAGCTTCATTTCTAGCTAGGTGAATAATAGCCTCCTCTGTCTAGCGGCTGTTGGTGAGCCAGGCATAAGAAAATCCCACCAATGTGTAAAGCTGTTCATTAATCTCCAAAGCTTTTGTATCTTTTCACCTTCTGAAATACAGAAAATTGTTCTGGAGAGGATTTTAGAAAGATTGAAGAACATAGGTTCTTCATGAACCTACTGGAAATTTCTTGGCAGGTTAGGTTTTGAGTCAGATATGCAAAGAAAAGAATTTAGAGAAGATAAAGGATTCATTCAGGTCAGGTTTAGGTGAAGGCTTTCTTCTGGGTTGTAGGCTGCTGTCTTCCTGTATCTTTATCTTTTGGGAAAGAGCCAGAAAGTTCTCTGCTTTTCCTCTATAAGGATACCAATACTGTCCCTGCCGTTCAGTCATGACGTCTCATTCTTATACTGTAATTTCCTCTTAGAGAACTCATATCTTGATGCTGTCACACTTGTTATAGGAATGGGGGGGCACAGTCAATCTATTGCAATAACAATCTCCATATCAATAGAGAGTGTGTGTGTGTTTGTTGGGGAAGGGGGTGGTCCTCTATGTGAGGCCAGTTAGGACATAGATCAAGAAGAGACTGAGTATCCAGCTCTACAGACAATGGAATCTAGAAGAAATCATCCATAGGCAGGAGGTGGTGAAGGAGCTTCAGGAAGTGCGGTGAAAGGCTGAGCAAAGAGAGGCTAAGGAGAAAGTAAAACATTGGTGCTGAGCTTGGATCCTTGACATGTCAATGGACTGTCAAGAGGAAAATGGGCTCTGGGGAGTATACACGGGTCATCAGAACAATCCTTTTTGATGCATTTAGTAGCCGAGTGCATGTTATGAAGAAAGAAAGCTTTCTGGCATCTTCATCCCTGTATCAGTCTACCTTGACCTTCCCAGCATCCTTATTGGCAGTTTGGAATTTATCTCATGCCTTTGGTATCATACTCTGGGGAGTTCCTTCTTCATTGTCAGGGACTCATACAACTTGCTCCTTCCCATGCCAGACTTCTTTTGGGTTGGTGAATTGGTGTGTATGTATAAGGTGGGACAATACAGTAGTCAGTGTAAGGCTGGGCTAGAAGTTAAAATTATTTTGTTGGGTAGTAGGGAGAACTGGCCTTTGCTTTCATTTGCTACGGTGAGCTGGCATTTGGTCTAGGGATGGACACAGTTTCTATACAGAAGTGATGTGGCTGCATATTATCCATCTCACAGGAGAGCCATGGATCTAGCAGCTTGCTCCAGTCCTCATCCTCCCTGCCGCCATCAGGGCTTGAGTCTACTATGCTCTGTGTCCCTCTACCTGCAGCAGTGCCAGGTTACGGCAGGCCCTTCAACCGCATCCCCTTTCCTCTGGTACTAAGAAGACAGCCTCTTAGAGTTTTGGAGAAGTCTGCATAACTGGTATGGTCAAGGAGCTCCATGAGTATTAGATACAGAATCTAATGTCTAGCCTTAAGGAGAGTTTGAAAATGCTCCTGACTCCGAGAATCCCACTCCAAATGGGATGATGACTGGTATTGGTTAGTTTTCTGTTCCCTCTACTCTGAGCAAAAGGCAAACCCCTCAAAGGGACTGAGACCCTCAACTGTATTCAAATTCAACATGTTTTCTCACGGAGTAGAGAAAAGAAGAAGAAGAAGTTTAAATGGACCATGAAAGCTGCTAACCTGAGAGTTACCAAGGTGACTAGTGGACACTGGAAGTGTGACTCAGCCAGTCACATTCCCAGGGTCCTATCAAATGCCAGACACAATGTGCACATGGCCTAGGAAGAGATGATAATGGAATCCATGGCTTCCCTAGGGTTTGGAGTTCGCTTAGATCCTTCTGAATCTCCCCTGAACTCTTTCTGGAAGCTTCCACACTTTTGAGAGAAACCAGTGTAAGGCCACTTAGCCTAAATGTCCTTCCTCTCTGCTGGGTTTTAAAGGACTCACTTTGGCGAGTTATGGTTTTGCTACACATTGTGTTACTTCCCAAGGACCAGGAAGCAATGTAGAGGGACGTTATTGTTTCAAAACTCTGAAGGATTTTGTATTGGAGGTGAAGTAGACATAGAACAAAGTGGAAAGGGAAGGATACAGTGGAGAGGGGAAAGGCAAGGAGATGAGAAGGGAGAGAATTAGCCCCAATGAATAAAAGTCCCATATGGAAACCTGCTTCTTTGCAAACTGATTTAGCAAGTAAAAATAAAGTGCCTTTTTAAAAAATCTGTTGGGAAGAAATCCCCATAGAAGATAAAAATTGCCTGGCCACCCTTTTGGGATGCAAGGGGTGGACCAGAAAAGGGGCCATGTGGAGAGTGGTGCTGATCACTAGCGACTGCAGAAGGCAGGATGCTGGCTGCTGGCTTATGCAAACTCAACCTCCAACCCTGGGGTGAAGACCTGGTGTACACAGAGGGGAGACAGCTGTGTAAACTGCAGGGTGGGTATTTATAGCCTTGGTGAGGCGTGCAGGGCCAGCCTAGAGTCTGCCAGTGGCCATACCATCAGCTTAAACCTTGTGTCCTGGACCGAGTTTTCTGCTTCTTCCTTCTTGAATGATGCAGGAGATTCCACAACTCAGTCTCTGTACCTGTGAGGGAGGGGCTGTGGCCATGGTATTCTGGACACTTGGGAATGGTGGCTCTTCACTCTCACTTTCAAAAAGCAGACAGCATTCCAGTTCTCAAGAGAGATGGAGTTGTATGTACTCTCAAAGATGAACTGTTGTTCCCATAAGGGGATTTCCCCTGACTCCTAGCGCTCTGGGATAAGGTCAGAAAATGCATGCCTAGACTATGGACTCAGACATAGACGTGGGTGCCAGCTTAGCTGATTGACATCTGAAGTGAAAGTGTAGTGGGATGTGGTGACAGGGTACGGGAAGGGAACGCGATGCATAAGTGAGGGACACATAGATGCATTTTACACTCTTACATTTTCCATTTTTACTAACATTAATTGCACAAAATAATGCTTTATTTATGTGCTATTTTCAAGCAGATATTTATGTGTGTGTTCTTTGATCACATTTATTTCCCTGACTGCTCTCCCTCAGCTCTCCCTCTCCTGCTGTTCTACCTTCACTGATGATGCCATCTTCTCTTTAGCTATCAGAGGAGTTAATGCCTTGGTAGAGGGCAAAAAGCTGCACCTCTCTTTTGAGCCTAAGACCAGTATCTGGGAAGGGTTAGCAGGCCTGTGAATCAGGCTAGCAGACAAGAGACAATGTGTTAGGAGTCAAGGCTGTAAGCTGAGGATCTGGGTCATGGGGCTCCCAAGAAGATCCAATGTGGATATCTGAATTGAGTTCTGTGTACTTTGGTCATGGGAAGGAGAATAGGAGAGAAAGAACAGGAGGAAGGGGGGAGGAGTGTGTGCTAGAGTGCAAAAGGGTGAACACAGCTCTGTAATGGAAACTTGGCACCCAGCCTCCACTTTCTTTGCTTCCTCAGTACATGCAGCTTGAATCTCAGATTGAGAACTGAGTTTCCTCCTCGGCCAGCAGCACCCCACAGCATCTCTCTGGCCCCTTCTTGTCACCTCTTCCCTGAGACCACCAGTTTCCCCTGGTGGTGACTTGTGACATGAGAGCCTGCTGTTTCCCCTGCTCAGCCCCTACCTCCCTCCTTTCCTCTGACTAATTAGGGCAACATGCAACTTTCAGGGCCTGGCAGATGAGAAGCCAAGAATGCCATGGACTGGGGCCAAGTGTTTTTGTTGACATTGCTCTAGTGTAGCTTTGCAGAGCAGCCTTTTTGCTGTAGCAGAGAAGGACAAGGAGCCAGGGAGGTGAGTTAGGAGAGAGCAATGAAGAAAGCAAGTGTGGGCACCCTTTGCAGATCTGCCTCACTTTCCCCTGCATCCTAGTGTCTCCAGGGCCCACCCTTTGCCCTTTCTCTCCAAGTGCAAGACTGGAACAGCCCATGTCATAGATAGCCAGGTTCTAGGAAACTACACTGAGCAGCGTGGCATGCACAGAGTGAGATTGTACAAGTGTTTGAGTCTTTTGTCTGTGATTCTTTCCAGGTGGGCCATTCATCTTCATGATAGTTTCTGGGGGAGGTTCAATAGATCCAATGAGATGATCCCACCCCTATTGTAAGATGCAGGCCTCTTTCCCAATCTGTCTCCTTATTAGCTGTGCCTTGTAACCAGGGTGAGACTTTTTATCCAGTAATCTGCCAGGAAAGCTGGCCTTTGAAACCGTTGATCCTGGATTCAGATCTTTCTTCTGCTACTTGTTCATTGTGTGACAATGGCAAGTTGCTTCCATTTCATTTCTGCATTTGCAAAAATGAAGCTAATATTTCCACATAGGCTTATTCTGAATATAAAACATACTGAAAATGGAAAGTTGTTTAAACATAATAGTTGCTCAATAAGCAGAATAACAAACTCTATGGAAAGTATTCTATATGGCCATAGATTGTCTATGATCTTAGGCAAGTTACTTCTACTTTGAATTATTTGCTTCAGAGGTAAAGAATTCCTAAAACCTTCTCATCTACCAGATTTTTGAGGAAACCAAACTGAACTACAATACTATCAAACTTTGTTCTCCCTGAACTTTGTTACTATTATTATTATTATTATTATTATTATTATTATTAATATTTTCTCAGACTGAACATCATTGTTGTATCAGTGATCGGTGGTCAAGTCTGTTTTTGTTGAGATAAAAGTTTGTAGGTTTTGGAAGGCTGAGGTGCTGTCTTAATAGTGTCTAATTCCTGAAGATATTGAATCATTATGTGAAAAAAATCCTCTAATTTTCTGCTACAATAGCTGGCTTTGCTTTTACATCTCTTAATTGGTATCAGCTTTTCTCTTAGGGTCACAGATCCATGGAAACTTGGCAAAAGACTTTGGGAGTCTGCTTCTTTGCAAGTCTTTAGGGTCTTTCTGAACCCTGAGACTGCAGGTTCAGAGAGCACCCTTCTCTGACCCACACTATGAAGACAGACAATAGAATGACCACTCTGCCAACCACAGCATGACTACTTAGATACCACGTGGAGTGGCGGATATTGAATACTCTGCCCATATCTGTTGTTCTGAACTTGGTATGGCTCACTGGCACCATAAAGCTTCCAGAACCTGCATCTCATTGTCCAAGGCCTTTGCTGTGCTGCAGAGCTTACGTTGGAGCTCCTTGTTGTAGGTTAGAAAAGCTGGAGACAGGGATGAAGAGATGGCTCAGCAGTTAAGAGCACATACTGCTCTTGCAGAGGTCCTGAGTTCAGTTCCCAGCTCCCACATCTGGTGACTCACAACAGCCTAGAACCCCAGCTCCAGCCTTCATGGACACTTGGCACTGAAGTATGCATACACTTACCCAAACACTTACACACAGCCACGCTTTTAAAATAAGAAATAAATAAAAAGAAAAGCTAGAGAATTAATGTTTCTGGAAATAGCCTTAAAGTCATGAGAGAGAACGCACGGGTAGACCAGTACCGTATCCCCTCACATCTTGTGTATCTGGGAAGCTTTTCCTCTGGCTCATAGTGCTTTCAAAGGGTCCCAGTGGTCCTCACTTATTTTAGCAACTGGCTTGAAGTATACATACCTTCCCTACTTCTCTATCCCCAGGCACATTCACCCTGGGATCACATCTGTAAGTCAGCAGTGCTCAATTATCATCTTAGGGGATTCTCCTGACCTAGCATGGGACAAAGCGAACACCAAACACCTCTCTCCGACACTTTCAATACTTTTTAATATCGTGCATTTATGTTTTAAGACTGCTTGTTGGAGTTTAAGGTCACTGACTTTATTCTTTTTTTATGAGTTCCTGGAGTTTTTTTTTTTTTTTTCTTCTTCTTGACATCATTTTTAGTTATAGGATCAGCCTTTCAGGTTAAACAAGCTACCCAGAACTTTGGAATCCTTTCTTATGTGTTGTTCTGGTAATTTTGGCCAAGTTAATACATGTAGCTGGCATAGAGTTTCCTTACATTTGGGAATTGAAATGATTGTTTATTGGAGAGTTTCACCTTTTCTCTGACTATGGGTGGTTTTCTGGCTATTTGCCTAAGTTCTAATTAGATAGCTTGACAACTTTTCACTTCAGACTAGGGCTACATGTAAGGAAAACCTGAATTCACTTGCTGCTGATAATACCTGTAGCTTTTGAAGTCAGATGTAGATGAACACTGTACTTTGCAGAAAGTACAGGACCCTAAGTTATCCATGTATAAGGTGAAAATGGTGACTTCAGCTTATGCTTACAAAACACCTTCTGTGTCATACAGCAATTTGGTGCTGGAGAGGTAATGCTCATAATCTCCAGTGGACTACTGTGAGAATCAAACTCCATAATGAAGGTAAAATTGTTTGGGAAATTTACAGTCACTGTAAAAATAGAGGCTAGGAGATGGTCATTTCAGAATATTTGATTCCATTGTGAACTCCAAAGAAACTCCATTTCTTTGGTGTGGTTGAACTCTATCACACACCTTTAATCCAAAACTTTCTGTTTATTGTAAACAGATGATTATGGTGTCACAGAGCCCCAGTACACACCTTTAATCCAAGAGATTTCCATACACAGGATTTAATAAAGTTAACCCTCGGTCAAGAGGCAGAGCAAAAAACCAGTTGACAGGAGTTAAAGTGAAGAAGGGACTTTGAGTGAGAGGTATTTAAGACAGTGTGAAGAAAGGGATTAGCTCAAACTCTGGCTTTAGCTTAGGCTTCAGCTACCCAGCTCCCTGGCTTTTTGGGCTTTGAGCTAGCAAGCCTTTGGCCTTGGGTTGTTTGTTTGTTTGTTTGTTTGTTTGTTTTTGACCCTTTGCTCCTGGGCTGTCAGCTGAGCTAGTGAGCCTTTTAGGTTTTTTTTTCCCATCCAGACCTGAGCTGAGAAGGAAGGTCAGCTGGTTACTTTCCCTGCCTCTCTGAGCTAGCAGGTTTTCACCCCAGCATCTGGCTTTAGAGTCTTTATAGGTAAAAATAGAACGGTTGGGATTTTCCTTCTTTTAAACAACAGATGGTGGCCTTTAGTGTTATGTTGACTATTTCAGAATATCACATTGTGTGTTTTGGTGCACCTTGTATTCTGTGTGAATGCTGCTGAACTGAAGAATTAGACCCTTATCTCGTACTTAGAACCATTTTTAAAATCTTTTTTTATTATTTAAGACATTTTTTAAAATTTAATATATTTGATCATATTGTTCTCTCCCAAGTCCTTCCAGATCCTCTCTCCCCTTCTACCCACCTAACTTTAAGTTCTTTCTCAAAAAGCAAAAACCCAAAACCACCATTTTTTTCTAACCATTGCTATTCTAGACATTTCAGAGGCCATGATCTCCCATAATTCTTTTCCTTAGGTCCAGACCACTAGAAAGAGCTACCATGTCTGACCATTCTCCATCTCCAATAACTCCAATGCCAAGCTCAGGATCTCATTTCTCTATCTTTGTCTTGATGGATTTGTCCATGGTGTTCAAGACTGATAATATTTCTTCCTTGGATGCTTTCTCTCTACTTTTTATGATTTCTTCTTTCCATTCCTTTCATAATCTTTTGTTGAATTCGTTTAACCTCCTGTTCTCTGGAGAAATACTAGGTTCTCAAAGATTTTCTTTTTCTATTTATTCTCATTAGTCATCACTAACTATACAGATGTATGCATGGATTATCCCTCTAGTCATGAAACCTACAGAGACCCCATCTGGACTATATCCCATGGCCTTCTCTGTTTGGTATCTCTTTTGTATTAGCTCTCTTGCTCTATGATTCTCTGCTGATAATCGTATTAGTAGGAACTTCAGACTCTGCATGCCTCAAGCAGGGCAGGGAGCGTCTTCCCATAAGTACTCTTTCCTCTTTATTCTTTGTGCTGACACTTTCATCTCCATGGTCATCCCATCCAGAGATCCAAACATTGCTATGCTCACCCTCAACATGCCTTCTGTAGTCTTCTTTTTCCTTCATCTCTTATTTTATGAAATCTTGTTCTGGGTCCCTTACAGGCCACAGCTTTGGGGATGGCGAAATGATGCTTTAGTTTGGGTAGCCCCCCAAAATCAGATTCTGAGCATACATTCAACTGAAGTTGTTTTATGTGAGATGATTTAAGCAAATATGGTGGCGGTATAGACACTGGAAGGCCAAAGCAGCCCACAGTGACTCAGCAGAGTCCATTGTTTCCATCTCCTCCCTTATCCATGGTATCATATCTCTAGCTTAAATTTGGCTCTTGTGAGAGTTTCGATGTCATGGTAATCATTCAATGGCTACAAGTCTAGACTGCCTCCCTCACTATTGTTGGTTATTAAACATTTCTTAGCATGTCATTGGGTGTAGGAAATTGAGAAAGAAAAGAGACATCCATCAATCAAATATACTTTATCAAGAAATTTATCTTGTAGACATTAGTTTATTCACACTGTGGGAAACTGGAATTCAGTTTAGAATGCATAGCTCACTGTCATCCATCTCAAGCAATGAAGTATTTATATATAAGTTCCTTCCTGTGATTGGGTAGAGGATTTCTTCTGTGGCCCAGTAGGATTGAGCAGTCAGAGGAAGCCCTCAGATAGTTAGATTCAAGATGTCTTAAAGGCATCCATGGGGTACAGAGAAAAATGATTACTGGTTATGGTACAGGCTCTCAAGAATGGGTAAAGACTGACATTCAGTTGTTAGTGATATGTGGTGACATTTTTTTTTTTCTTCTCCAGAACTTGACCTCATGGATCTCATTGGGGAAGACAGAAAATGGATGGTGGGGAGGAAGCTGATGCAGGTGAATGATACACTGACTTCTGAAGATGCAGGACTTCGGAGCAGCAAGAACTGCACTGAGCCAGGTAACAGTGGTGGCTGTGTCCTACCAATGGCTGCCATTATCTTTGATTATGGCCGAGGATGAGCTGGGCAACATTTCTTTAAGTTCTGATCTAGAAAGATTTTAAAGATGGTTAGGGTTTGTATATCAGAAACTCACATTTGATTTTAACAATATGACGATTCTATATCTAAGACCTGACTCATCTTTGGTGTGGATAAATAGTTGTCAATATGCTCCCAAAGGCCTTAGATCTTTTGCTATGGAAAGTATTTCAAGAAGTCATGCATGTCTACTCCTTTTTGGAAGGATGAGTAGAAGGAGCTTCCCTTACCTTACCAAGTATCTTAATAATAATTTCTCAAGCATAAATGGAAAAAATGAAAACTAGATACTTGTATGTCTACCCACAAAATACTATATAACCTATGGTTCTAGAGTTGCAGGGTTTATGTTACTGTGGGTTGTTATTAAAGGCTCACAAGGAATATTTTCAAACTTTAGTGATATATGTGGAAGCTATGTTAGCTATAAGTGAAAATGGCCATGAAAGGTTTGAATGCCATTTCGGAAGTGGATAGTTGTGGATGACCTAAGAAGCACAGACATATCAAGGACTGGTATGAACAGACAGGAGAGGGAAACTAGGTTCTACTACATGGACTCTGTTGGTGATCTTTTCTGGTAGTCAGTTTTCAACATATTTCTTCAATTACTAGGCGAATGGTAAGTTGGGTGTAAGAAGACAGGAACCACAGTACAGGAAATCTCACTTTTGTTTTGAGATGAAAAGAGCAGAGTAAAACGTGGCATGGTGGCAAATAGCCTTTGAGTTTGTCTATATACAGGATTCGTGGAGAAGGCTTTCTTTGTTTGTGGGGAGAAGTCTTGCTGTGAGTAGCATTGCTCACTCTATTTGGAATGGCTTCCTCATAGACATAGATGTAGAAATTTCAGGTACATTGAAAGTCATTCTAAGGGAAGAAATGACTCAGATTCATAGGTAGCAACAAAAATGTCCACGTTGATAACAAACAAAACAAAACAAAATGCAAACTTAGCATCTACTGAGGTTGTTCAGAGAAGAAGAGATGAAAGGTTTTAGGGAGAAGTTAGGTAGGAGGCAGTGAAAGAGAGCTCAGGCCTGCTTGACAGTGATGGCTATGATGTGCATGTGTGGAAATGCCATAATTAAACTCACTGTTAGGTACAATTAATATATGCTAATAAAACATTAAAAATAATGGTTGCAAAGGAATCTGCTGCCAGAATTATTACCCTTACTTGATTCATCTACAGACTATAGGAACTAGGACTCACTCTGGGACCTGACTCAGAACCACACTACAGGGAAGATGGGCATGCCTGGAGCAGAGTCCTAGTCACACTCTATCCTGTCGGGGCCTGCGTTCTTCAAAAACAACCCCTCCTTCCCCAAACTGTGGGGACACTCCCTTGCCTGAATGCTGTTCTTGTGAAATATCTCTAACTGCACCCTGGATGATAATATTCAATGACAGTTTAAATCAAATAGAATAGGGCTAGAGCGATGGCTCCATGATAAAGAGTACTTCCAGAGGACCAGGTTTTTATGCCCAGCACTCAGATGTCTATAACTCCAGTTCCAAGAATCCAGTGCATTCTTCTGGGCTTTGCATGCACCGGGCATATCTATGCTACATAGACAAACATGTGTGTGCATAAAATTCATTACAATCCAATCAAATGAGCCCGAACAACATGGAATAAAACATGCAGATGCCCCAGATGTTCAGTTGTATTAGCACGTGTCAGGTGTGCAGCTACTGCATGTGACTGGCAGCTGCTGCAAGGGGGCAGCATGGGCCCTGGAACATGCTTTCATCATGGAAGAGATTGTTGGTCAGGCTGATTTAAGATGTCCGGGGGTCTTCTCTGGACACATTTTCTGTCTCACTAGCTCACTTGCAGACATCTCAAGAATGAAGAGCGGATGCTTGTATCTGTTATCTCCATTTGCAACCGTCCAACCTAGATCTTGGGGTCACGTCTAAGTTCGAATAGTAGATTAGAACCTATGGGCTTTGGGAGACGTAATAAGATTCTCTCAGCCTGTCTGCTCCTGAGAAACTATGGCAATCACGCTGCCCTTTCGCAGGTGATAACTGGTGCTGAGGTAATAAAGTATATACAGTTAGGACCTCTTGTGTGAGTTGAAATGCAAACTTTGATAAGATTTCCTGCACTCTGCACAAAGTTGGGCTATGAGTCTCAGTATCTGATTTAATACCCTGCTGGGTAGAGTCTTTCAGAGGCCCTCTGTGGTAGGCTCCTGTCCTGTTCCCTGTTTTCTCTCTCTTCTGATGTCCATCCCATTTGCCTTTCAAAATGAGGATTGATGATCTTACCCAGGGTCCTCCTTCTTGCTTAGCTTTTTTAGGTGTACAGATTTTAGTCTGATTATCCTATATTATATGTCTAATATCTACTTATAAGTGAGTACATACCACATGTGTCTTTCTGCTTCTGGGTTACCTCACTCAGGAAGATCTTTTCTAGTTCCCACCATTTGCCTGCAAATTTCATGATTTCCTTGTTTTTAATTGCTGGGTAGTATTCCATTGTATAAATGTACCACAATTTCTGTATCCATTCCACAACTGAAGGACATCTGGGTTGTTTCCAGATTCTGGCTATTATTTATAAGGCTGTTATGAACGTGGTTGAGCAAATGTCCTTGTTGTATACTTGAGCCCCTTTTGGACATATGCCTAGGATTGGTATAGCTGGATCTTGAGGTAGCACTAATCATAATTTTCTGAAAAAGTGCAAGATTGATTTCCAAAGTGGTTGCACAAGTTTACATTCCCACCAGCAGTGGAGGAGGGTTCCCCTTTCTCCACATCCTCTTCAGCATGTGTTGTCACTTGAGTTTTTTATCTTAACCATTCTGATGGGTGTAAGGTAAAATTTCAGGGTCCTTTTGATTTACATTTCCCTGATGACTAAGGACAGGAGCTCCACAAGGAGAGCAACAGAACAAAAAAAAAATCTGGGCACAGGGGTCTTTTTGAGACTGATACTCCAACCAAGAACCATTCATGGAGATAACCTAGAACCCCTGCACAGATGTAGCCCATGACAGCTCAGTGTCCAAGAGGGCTCCCTAGTAAGAGGAACAGGGACTGTCTCTGACATGAATTCAGTGGCTGGCTCTTTGATCACCTCCCCCTGAGGGGTGCAGCCTTACCAGGCTACAGAGGAAGACAATGCAATGAGTACTGATGAGACCTGATAGGCTAGGATCAGATGGAAGGGGAGGAGGACCTCCCCTATCAGTGGACTGGAGGATGGGCATGGGAAGAGATAAGGAAGGAAGGGTGGGGTTGGGAGGGGACAAAGGAGGGGGCTACAGCTGGGATACAAAATGAATAAATTGTAACTAATAAAAATAAATCAATTAAAAATAAAGAAATGAAAACTTTGTCTACTGGTAGGTGTCCACCTCCTCTCCATTTCAGGTGAGTTATAATGCAAGCACCCTAGAGCCACAATTCCATAGCCACTCTCCACAAGAGATGGCCAGGGTAGGTCCATCATCATCCGTGCTCTCTAGTGGGCCAGAGATGAGCAGCTTGGTCAGCTGAACTGTGAGGATCGAATACCATTATCTGTTAGACAAGTTTTGAAGGTCCTGTGCAGGCAATATGCACCGCTATCTCCACTGACCACCTGTGACTGGTAGTGATGTCATCATAACGTATCAGACAGGCATAACCTGGCTGACTCAGTGCAGTCCCAAGATTCACAGATACTGTGTGAGATAAAAATTAAAAGCCAAATCTCAGGTAAGGCTGTGATTTACTGTTATTACTTTGATAGTGCTGTCAATCCCCATTCCATTGGGGTCATATCTGAAGACCCATGGTGGATGTCTGAAACTATGGAGAACACAGAGCCCTGCCACATATATACATTTTTTTTTCTCATATGTGCATACCTACAATAACCTTTAATTTAATGGAGATGAATAATAATGACTATTAATGAAATAGAGCAATTCTATCAGTATATTATAATAAAAGTTATGTAAAAGTTATGAATTGTTCATGTCAGGAATTTTCCATTTAATATTTTTGGACCGCGCTTGACTACAGGAAACTGAGGAAAGTGAAACTGTGGTAAGGGGTGGGGGTAGCTGCTGTGTTCATTTCTGCCTCTGACTTGTTGAGTGGGCAGATTTAGCAGGAGTGAACTGTGGCGGGTGCATTCACCAATCATTGTCCAGTTTCCTTGAAGAGGTTCAGAACACAATGAGTATCCTTGTGCTGGCTGAAAGCAGTGGTGTCTGCTCTCAGAAGTCTTAATGTAGGGACCAGGAAGGGAGCCTGTGGTTTCTGGACTCTTTCCCTTCCTATTTGATATGCCAGCAGTGGCCCTGCATTGACAGAGATGACGGACCAGGATTCCCTCTGTGCTTGTAGGGTTGACTGTTTGCATAGGTCCTTGAGAATGCTGGGTGCCAGCTGAGCTGTAGCCATGTGAGCCATGGTGTCAAGGTCATAAGTGGAAGTTAATGTAACATTTGTCCCAAAGCACCGTCTGTTACCACTTATGTTGTCACAGTTTTCAGTTCCAAGACTATGTCCTTGGAAACCCTGGTTTTAGATGCTGTTAGAGGAAGCCTGTAGATTCAGGCTCTGGAGGTAGAGTTGGGGCATTTATTTCCCCCTGGTGTCACAGAACTGCTTTGCTTCTCAGAGGTGCATTTCTTCAGCCATGAAATAGCACTCTATCTTTCTTCCCTTTACATAAACCCACTAATTCAGAGAAATCTCCGGACTCACAAAGCTTCTACCCCAAGTCAGCCCCTGTTTCTTCTAAAACTCCCTTGCATTTCCATAACTTCAAATCATCTCTACCTTCTTTTCCCCTTTCCTGCTCTGTCCCCCATACTCATCCCTATCCCTCCTCCTCATCTCCCTTTGCCTCTCTTTACTTCTTCCTGAAGGTCAACAGCCTAGAACACCCCATTTGCCAGCCTGGAGAAGCAGGGACAGGACCTTTTAGGAAAGAATAGTGTTGTGTGTGACTGGTCTGGCAACATTGAGGTGTCGTACTCTTTGCACAATACCTGCCACATTAAGAATATATTATTTTATGCATTTTTTTGATTTTTATAAAAATACCATATTGTGTTACCTCTGGTTTTAGTGGAAACCTGTCATTTATTCCCCTTCTAACTGAGGAAAAAGACTGACCTCTAGGCTCCAATTTTTGTGTGCAATTGTTCCACCTCTCTGTGAGTTTTTAAGGCTGTTTTCTTAGCCTGACACTGCCGATTTCATCTGAAGCATGGAAACATATTGTTTTTTTGGCAAATAACACTTGAAATTGTTTACTCAGATGACCTATTAAGAGAAATTTCACTTTGAATAAATTTGATCCACAGAAAATTAAGTTAGCTAAATGTAATATTGAGGGTGTGCTGGACAACTGCAGCAGAAATGAATTCTTTATAATGATTCTGTGTACACAGGGTTTATTTATATACTGTGCAGCGTGCTGCAAAAACCTCTATCTTCCCCCTGTGTTCAGTTCTTTGATACTTTAAGGAAATGGATTTCTTCTTAGGGCACCTCTCTCAAACACAGTTTGGAAGGAGAAAAACAGCTGAAGGGATTTGGTGTGAGGCCCTTTGGAGAGAGAGGATCAGCTCATGGGTCACTGTGCCCCTTGCCTTAGTTGGGTCTAAGGTCTTGGAGACAAGAAGGACACCTGGACCTTGTGTTGCAAGACCAAGCTGAGATTTGCAAAAGACTGTCCTAAGGGATTGTGTCAAGATATGGACTGTTCATGGAGAATGACCAGACACCACATAACCCAAGAGGTAAATGGGAATTAGAACAGCAGAGGGAAGCTAGAGGCAGTTGTGAGGGAAACTACATGAAGTGGGTTTGAGGAGTAAGTGTTGTGGGAGATAGCAAGAATTTGGATATAAATGGGCAAAATCCACACAAGATTCTGGCTGTGAACAGCATGTTGAGATCTCACTGTTTAAACAATAACACCAGAGCTGACTAATTTAATGCAGGGCTGGATATGGCCAATCTACAAAGCATTAAAAGTCTCAGCTTGTAATCATTTACAGGAAGGATCAACATCCAGATGGGGATAAACAGCCTACCCAAGGTGATGGGACTTACAAGCAAAGTGAGACACCTCCACCGTAGACACTCAGTGTGTATAGATGCCCGCAGACAGCCTCACATTCCCTGGAATAGAACCAATAGGAACTTAATGCTGACTTAAATGCAAACTTAGATTTTTCTGGCATCTACCTTGCAAAAATAAGGTTGAACACATAGAAAAAAAAAACCTGTTGAATACATTTTTGCCAAATACACAAAAACCATTACAAATAACTGTTTGGAACTACCTCAGTGTTATCATTGCTGATTTTGAATCTAGAAAAAAGATGTTTAAAGATTTAAAATTGATACCTTATTGTTCCAGGTCACACAACTTTCACTAACTTCTCTTTGTACTTGCATTTTTCTTCTCTCTGGTTGTGTGTGTGTTGTATGAGTGTTTGTGCATATAGGGAGGGCTGCCCACACCCACACGCACACTGTAGAGGCCTGAGAGACTCTGACTGCTTGTCCTTCATTTTCCATCATATTCTCTTGGGATAGGGTTCCTCACTGAACCCGAAGCTTGCCATTTTGACTAGGCTAGCTCACCAGAGAACTCCCCACTCTCCTTCTGTCTCCAACCCCAATGCTGGGTTTTCAGGTACACATGGCAGTGCCCGGCTTTTCCATAGGCGCTGGGGATTTGAACTCAGGTCCTAATTCTTTTGTACCCATTGAGCCATCTTCCCAGCATTGTGGCTGCTGCTTTCTTAATGAATCAAAATAGCGGCTGCTCACATTCTTACCTGAAGCAAATTAGAAACTAACATGCTCTGCTTTTTCATTTGTGTCAGACCTTTCTGCTGAATTAGTTAGATGGGGTTAATAGCTGCTATAACAAATTCAGGGCTTTGAGTCAGAGAGATTTCTTTCTCAAGCAGAATTGTGATCCCTGATTGATTTTGTTTTAAGAAGTGGTCCATGAGCATCTGGTCCTATTACCTAGGGGCTTTTGTATCACCAAATATGGCTCCCAAAGCCTGACATTTCTAAACATTGAAAGTTCAAAACATGGAGACTGAGCATAGCAGCACTGGCCACTTCTGCTCAAATCCTACTGGCCAGAATTCAGTCATATGGCAACTTCTAAGTAAAGGGGGTGGGGGCTAGTGCATTGGGATTAGCAGAATCCAATCTGGCGAACAGCTTTCTGGATCTTACTACACTAATTTCTTCCAAAGTTAAAAAAAACCTTTTTATGCTTGTTATTGCAAAGGTGTACTGGCTAGTTTTATGTTAACAATGACACGAACTAGTTATTGGAGAGGAGGAAGCCTCAGCTGATGAAATGTCTCCATGACATCAGGCTGTAGGAAGCCATTGGGGCATACTTTAGATTAGTGATTGATGTAGGAGGGCCCAGCCCATTGTGGATAGTGCTACAGCTGGCCTGATGGTTCTGGGTTCTATTAGAAGGCAGGTTGAGCAGATCAGGGGAAGCAAGCCTTTAAGCAGCAGCCCATGGTGTCTGTAGCAGCTCCTGCCTCTAGATTTCAGCCCTGTTTGAGTTCCTGTCCTGGCTTTCTTCAATGATGGACCATTGTATGGAAGCATTAGCCAGTTAAACCCTACCCAACTTGCTTTTGGTCATAGTGTTTTATCATAGCAATAGTACCCCTTACTAGGACAATAGGCAGTGAGTGCCTCTGAAAAAAAATCATAATTCAAATTATGTCTTTCAAGCCCAGCTTCAGCCCTTGGCTTCATCATCACATTCCTCACCAGATCAAGATGACAGTATTGATTCCCTTTTCACTTCGGGAAGATTATCACTGAAGTAGAGATTCTCCCAGTCACAAATTACATGTTTTATAGGAAGAAAATGTTAGTTGTTTTTGTGTATGGAAAGAATTTAAGTTCTGGAGGAAATCCTAAATAATTCCCGTCCTCCATTTTCCACCTTTTTGGTGTTACATGAGGTTTCCAAATTCTCTGAGCTTCATTGCCTTTTTCTGTAAGGGGGAGATTAAAGTGCCCTCTTCACAGATTGTACAATCAGTACTAGGGTGAGCTTTGTAGAATCATTGGGTCCTCAGTGGTCATTTATGTGCACATAGTGAGTTGCCTCTCCTTTTATCTTCTTTACCAGAAATGAAAAAGAGGGCAGACTGACAGGACCCATTACAGTCACTGTCCTGTTCTCCAGGCACGCTAGAACATGGCTACATGGTTAGATTGTTGGAAGAATAGCTACAATATTCAGGGCAGCAACAACACACCATTCTCACAGATCCAGCGGTGAGAAGACAACAGAGAGTGGAGACTTCTGACTTCAGAAGGCCAAAAGCCAGTTTGTAGACAAACCAGATGAAAGGGAGTGGGGGGCATTCTATTTTATAGTCATCACAAGTTTAAAAGCCCTGGGCTCTGTCAGGAAAGGGCTAGCTACTCTGTTATTTTTATTTTTTCACTTTAACAGCGCTTTATGATTGTCAAGACATTTTATTGAGATCCTTCCTTCCTTCCTTCCTTCCTTCCTTCCTTCCTTCCTTCCTTCC
>NW_026586816.1:4852527-5008714 GCF_907164565.1 Psammomys obesus | reverse complement strand
TCCTTCCTTCCTTCCTTCCTTCCTTCCTTCCTTCCTTCCTTCCTTCCTTCCTCCCTCCCTCCCTCCCTCTCTCTCTCTCTTTCTTTCTTTCTTGATTTCTTTCTTTTTTTCTTTCTTAAACTATTCTCTAACCTAATCTGGTAAGTGGTGTCTGGAATTCTTCTCAAAGGCAGGCAAAGGATGATAAACCATCCTTTGATGTCAGGCTTGGGGGGCATATTTGTAAAGCACACTTAGCTTTTCAGAGTATTTCATGGTCATTAGATCACTAGAACAGACTGGCCCTTGGAACAGATTCATCCACTCAGACTCCAGCTTAGGAATGGCTATCCTGTAATGCCCAGTGGGTAACTAAATAACTCGAAGTCCTAAGCCACAACTGTGAGGAAGATTTGAGGGATTACTACTTCTAGTCTCCTCCAAATCCCTTTCCTCAAAGTCTGTCTCAACAAACAAGAGCCCTTGGATAAAATGGCAGACACTGTTAACTCTTAGAAAACTTTTGTTAGAAAACAGTAACACACATCCATTTATGTGTGGTCAATGACTACTGTCATTATTATGGCCTAATTGAGTAATTGCTGACCACAAGGTATGCAGGACCAAAATTAATTATTCTCTAGCCCTTCACAGAAATATTTATTATTGTTTCCCGTGCTAGACTCTGACACTGAAATCTCATGTATCATGGTAAGGAGATTAAACAAAGAATTACTTTCTTACCTCCTCTCTGTTCCTGACCCTGACCTCTCCTGTGTCACATTAAATATATCTAATATAATCCTTGGTATTAGAAGGATTATGAATGCATATTTTCTTTTCTGCTTCTCTATTCAACTCATAATGTAAAACTCTCTGTCTTTCACTATTTCTCTGTTCTTGAGTTGGGAATATGTTTAAAATTTTACCTCAAGAGCATTTGTCCACCTTCTAGAAATAGTTCAGAGCCATCATACAGACAGTCTCCTCAATCATAGCATTTGCTCTCTAATACTCATTACTTTCTGAATTTGTTTCTCCCTGGGTCTAAGAGTGAAACTTACATGCAGGGTTGAATTCAGGCATACTATCCCATGCTACACACGCACAGTTTCGCTAAAGCTTACCCCTTGGGAATCTCTAGAGCGGTGGGCAACACCCTTACCTACGTGAAGAGACCATAAGAACAGGAATGGAGTGGCTAGCAGCACCTACTTTTGGATCTGCTAACAGGGAAACCACTTCCTGGCCCCATTGTAGCCCTCCTTGGCTGAACCCATGTGCCTACAACAGTGATGGTCATGTCTCCTTCCTGGCCAAGGACTAAATGCTAGTTCATGTCTCCAATGTTCTGGATAGTACTTCTCTCTTCTCTGTTATTTCTGTAGCAGCGGTATATACAGAGTAACTGGGGTACTCTTTGAAGCTCACACTCAGAAATGATGTTTTTTTGTTATCTCCGTGTTCAGATAAAGCAAAGCTAAGGTTCCCATGTGTGAGGGAACATCTGTGGAATCCACCACTAGAAAGCACTAGAACAAGGGCCAGAATAGAGTCAGTGATAGGCTGGCTTTGCTAGCTTTGTTGGTGTGTATAAGCAGCTTTTGAGTCATACTGGCAAATCTGGATTGCCAAAAGAGCACTGATTTGATCTCATCCAAGTGTGGATGATTCCCGGGCATCCCAGAATCACAGGCACCATAGGCCTCAGGGCTTGCCACAAGTGATCGTTTCTCCGCCAGATCTGAGACCTGTTATGTGAGAACTTCTTGGAAGAAGACTCAGACATATGGGTTTTCACCAGTTTTCTGAGGCTTTTTAGGTGCGCTCAAGTATGAAGTCCCTTAGTCTAGCCCATGGGGGTCACTTGAGGAGATATGAAGTCTATGCCCCTCCCTACATGTAGAAACTGGGGTGGCTAAGGTATGGAACTCAGCGCAGGACCTTAGGGTGTAAGCAGCTTTCCCTGCCACACTTTGATCTGGAATGTGATGCTCCAAGCCTGGGAGGAGATGAGACCAGCTTCTTACCCCAGAGCCTACCTGCCATTTCTCCAGAATCCAAAATGCAGTTTAGGGTGCCTGCCAAAGGGACACAAAGAGGGCAGAGCTGAGTTACAACCATGTAAGTTCAGACACAGAGACTCCCCTTAATGGGCTTCCTATGCCAATAGGCTAATGACCTCCCTATATAGTCTACTAGGATCAAACCCCAGCTAAATTGAGAATAGAGCTCATGTTGCACTTCAGAGAATTCATTTAAATATGAATACACCTAGTTTTGTTGTATGGGTGCTTGAGAGTTCCTTGATATGATCCCATTCGTTTCTCTGATAAGAAAATAAAATCCCTGAATTAAATATCAGGAGCCCTCCTTTTAGAAACAGATTAAAAATGATTTAATGCTAGCCTAGTGTCTTATCTGTTTTTATCAAGACTCCGAGCTCATTCTGGGCTCTCATCCCTGGGCCAGCAATGAGACCTCAGGATACTGCACACTGTTGGGATTAGAGATAAGGAATTGAGACAGAAACAGGACAGACTACAGATCACTGACTGTAGCAGATCATGCTGGAAGAGGCAAATGTCTGGGTGTCAAAGAGTAGGTTGGATTTGTTAATGGCTTTGTTATTTGTCTTGGGGTCATAAGGAAACCTGAAGATATGGGGTGCTCACCTTTTATAACTTCCGGGTAGAACTGGGATGCAGGCCTGAGTCCTATAAACCTGGGTAGAAATTGTGGCTTTGACACTCATACATACTATTTAACATCTCAGGGCCTGAGAGTTCTCTTTGGTGCTGTAGAGACTATTCACACAAAGAACTCCAAATACTTTGCACCCAGCACATGTTCAGCCTTGAATAGATGCCCGTTTCCTGAGGACACGCTGTGAAGATTCTAAGTGATCTCACAAACAGGGACTCAGCGAGTGACACCTAGGAAATTGTGATTACCATTCATGCTATTGGTTCTTTTCACTAACTTGAGGACACGGGAAGAGTAAAGTGAATTTGACAGGTAATATTAAAAAAAAAAAATCAAGAATAAAGTAGAAGTAGCTTTAGCAGCCCGAGTAATTGTGCAGAGCACAGGAATCGCCTATGAGTAGGAAAATAAGTCAGTAAGCCTATCTTTTATAGAGAAACAGGAATTTCACATATGACAAAATCTTGTTGATTTGCTCTGGGCCAATCCAGAGAGTGACCACTGTTGATGGGAATCCGGAACTTTGGATGGAGTATGCTAAGTTGTGTGTACAGAATGGGTCCCAGTGGATTAAGAAAAATTGAAACACTGTGAACAGGTACAAATGACATAGGGCTTTTCTGTGAATGAATCTGCCCCCCTTTGTCTTTGCTCATTTAGCTGCTATAAGAAAACACTGTAGACTGCTTGGCTCTAAAGAAAATGAATTCGTTGCTTTCGTTTCTGGAATCTGGAAAGTAAGAAGAGGTACAAACAGGTTTGCTGTATGGTGAGGGCACTCCCTCTTCTCCTCCTCTTCCTCCTTCTTCTCCTCTTTCTTTTGCAGATGGCACCTTCTCACTTTCATATCCTGTGTTAAGGACTGATTTCTTTTTCAAACATTCTTTAAGACTTATTTTGCTTTTATTTGTATGAATATTTTGTCTGAATATCTGTGTGAGCATCAAGTACGTGTCTAATACCTGTGGAGGTCAAAAGAAGGTGTTGGATGTCCTGAAATCAGCTACGCATGGCTGTGAGTCACTGTATGGGTCCTAAGAGTTGAATCATGCCCATGAATCCAAGGGCAATAAGGTTTTTTTATTTTTATTTTATTTTTATTAATTATAGTTTATTCACTTTGTATCCCAGCTGTAGCCCCCTTCTCCATTCCCTCCCAATCCCATTCTCCCTCTTCTTCTCCTATGCCCTTCTCCTAGTCCAATGATAGGGGAGGTCCTACTCCCCTTCCATCTGACCCTAGTCTATCAGGTCTCATCAGGACTGGCTTCTTTGTCTCCCTCTGTGGACTGGTAAGGCTGCTCCCCCCTCAGGTGGAGGTGATCAAAGAGCCAGCCCATGAGTTCATGTCAGAGATGGCCCCTATTCCTATTATTGGGGAACCCTCTTGGACACTGAGCTACCATGGGCTACTTCTGTGCAGGGGTTCTAAGTTATCTCCATGCATGGTCCTTATTTGGAGTGTCAGTGTCAGAAAAGACAGTGCCCAGATTTTTTGGTTCTGTTGCTCTCCTTGTGGAGCTCCTGTTCCCTCCAGGTCTTTCTATCTCCCCCTTCTTTCATAAGATTCTCTGCAGTCTGACCAAAGTTTGGATATGAATCTCAGCATACATTTTGATACCCTGGTGGGCAAATAACCCAATTAAAAAATGGGGTACCGAGTTAAACAGAGAATTCTCTGTAGAGGAACATCAAATGGCAGAGGAACACTTAAAGAAATGCTCACCAAAGAAATGCTCAACATCCTTAGTGACCAGGGAAATGCAAATCAGATTTCACCTTACACCCATCAGAATGGCTAAGATCAAAAGCTCAAGTGACAACACATGCTGGAGAGAATTGGGAGAAAGAAGAGCCCTCCTCCACTGCTGGTGGGAATGTAAACTTGCACAACAAGTGTTTTTAACCACTGAACCATCTCCCTAGTTGCCTCCACAGCTAAAGCCCTAGATACACTCCTAGGCATATATCCAAAAGATGCTCAAATATACAACATTTGCTCAACCTTGTTTGTAGCAGCTTTATTTGTAATAGCCAGAAGCTGGAAACAGCCCAGGTACCCCTTAGTTGAGGAATGGATACAGAAATTGTGGAGCATCTACACAATGGAATATTACTCAGCAATAAAAAACAAGGAAATCATGAAATTTGCAGGTAAATGGTGGGAACTGAAAAAGATCATCTTGAGTGAGCTATCCCAGAAGCTGAAAGACACACAGGGTATATACTCACTCATAAGCAGATACTAGACATATAATATAGGATAAACATACTAAAATCTGTACACCTAAGGAAGCTAATCAGGAAGGAGGACTCTGGCCAAGATGCTCAATCCCCATTCAGAAAGGCAAAGAGGATGGACATCGGAGGAGGGAGAAAACAGGAAACAGGACAGGAGCCTACCACAGAGGGCCTCTGAAAGGCTCTACCCTGCAGGGTATCGTGGCAGATGTTGAGACTCATAGCCAAATTTTGGGCATAGTACAGCAAATCTTATGAAAGAAGTGGGAGATAGTAAGACCTGGAAAGGCCAGGAGCTTCACAAGGACAGTGACAGATCCTAACATTCTGGGCACAGGAGTCTTTTCTAAGACTGATACTCCAGCCAAGGACCACTCATGAAGATGGAAGATGGCCTGGAACCCCTGCACAGAGGTAGCCTATGGCAGTTCAGTATCCAAGTGGCCTCCATAGTAATGGGTGCAGGGACTGTCTCTGACATGAACTAATTGGCCTGCTCTTTGATCACCTTCCCCCCAAGCAGGGAGTAGCCTTACCAGGCCACAGAAGAAGACAATGCAGCCACTTCTGATGAGACCTGATAGACTAGGGTCAGAGGGAAGGGGAGGAGGACCTCCCTTTTCAGTGGACTGGGAGAGGGACAAAAGTGGGAAAGAGGGAGGGTGGGATTGGGAGGGGAGGAGGGGAGGAGGTACAGTGGAGATACAAAGTGAATAAACTATAATTAATAAAAATAAAAATAATTATAAAAAATATACATGGTGCCTTGGGAACCTTCCCTTTTTTATATCACTTGCTCATTTCCTACTGGTGTTTCCTGAGATAACCTCCTAAATAAAGGTGCTCAGATCCTTATCTTGGCATCTACTTCCAGGGCAGCCAAAAGTAAGCTGAGACATTTGACGGATAAGGCAGTATTTATGTGCTATCTTTGTATGGGTCACTTAAAAATCACAAATTATCACCATGTAAAGGACAGGGGAAGGAAAGAACATAAAGAAATAAATGACACTGACTTTTTTTTCAGGGACAGATTTTGTTGGAAATAAAGGATCTTAATCCATTCAAAGACCCTAATACACAAGTCTCACTTTAAGGCAAGGGCCTTGTTTTCTTACCTATCTAAGCCTCTATGTCTCGGTGGAGGCAATTGTATAGTGCTTGCCTTGCTCTGTTGCTATGACTGTAATAAGGAATCTGCCAAAGTCCAGAAGGATTTTGCATAGGCTTTCTGGCCCCCAGCAGCTTCTGAGGCAGAATCATATGACTGTCTACACAGTAGATTATACCACTCCCTCCAAACTCTTCGCTTCCCTTCTCATACTTACTATAGCTCAATGTTTTTTTCCATCACATCCAGAGAGGCAGGACTGGCAATAAGTCCTTATGAACCACAGAGTTGTCTCCCATACTGCACTCCCCAGTCCAGCCCAGAGTTCCTCTTTGGAGAGACATGAAGGGGAGGATTATGGGTATCCAGTTTTTACTAATTTTCTTTCCCTGATGAAGTTTTTAGATACCTCAAAAGTATAAGTATCCAAGAAAAAAAAATGACCAAAATTTGCAAGGCTTTTTCCAGAGAGAAACCCCACACTATACATTAATATTCACCCAAATAGTTTACCACTATGTATGTGTTATCTACATGTGCTGATATGTGCTTACATGTATGTAGGTATAACTGAGAATGTGTCTATGCTCCAAAATATGGATGAATCTCAAGGACTGTGTATGCCAAGGTTCATGTCGAAGATCATGCTTACACACATGGTTCTAGAGGAAGCATGAACTGTGGTGCTAGGAATCAGATGCACAGTTGTGGGAAGGTGAAATGGGGTAAGAGAGTTCTAAGCAACCACCTGTGAGACCTCTCCTGAGGTCATGGCACACCTTTATCTTCATAGTGGTTGAATGCACAGGTATAGCTGTGTCCAACTCACTTATGGCTTGACTTCTGGGCTTTGTCCTGTGGGTGAATGTAGCCCCAAAGAAGGAAAATACTAAACCTTAATTAGTGATCTATTCATTAGCCTAGGCATGGAGGGAATGAAGCTTTAGTTTGTTTGACATCTGGTCTCCATATTAGTCCAAGCTGTCCTTGAATTCTTGAATCTCTACTCTCAGCCTCCCAAGGGTAGGGATTACATGATGGAATATATGAATTTCTGTAAATTGAAATACACCAATATGATAGATGAGGGTGCAGGCATGGCAACATGGAAAAACTGGTAAAATAAAATACTTCAGTGTTGGGTCTGTGATTTGTAGGTGTTCGCTCTAAAATTCTCCCTGCTTTTCTAGATGTTAGCAAATGTTCCTAAAAAATGTTTGAGAAAAGAAATTGAAGCCACGATTCTTAAAACTTAAAGGGGATACTGAGGATGGAAACTTTTATATAAATAACATGTAAAATCATAGCATTTTCACGCAAGAATTGTAGACTTGTAATGATAGCTATTGAGAGATTGTGCCCTCCCCCCCCGGAACTGCTAAGCTGAGCCAACAGGTGCTAAGATATTTTGATCTTGGCATCTTAAAAAACTATATTTTTTTCTAGGCTAGAATTATAAAATCATTTTTCAAAGGGGCCAGTGTCCTGCCTGAAACCAGGGTCAATGGATAAAATCTCCCGGCAGAGGGAGAGGGGCAGATCTCCGGCCACTTCCAATTCAGCATTAAATAATTAATTTTAATAAGTCAGCCTGAGGTTAAAATGAAGCAGGCAGTGGGGGAATATAGAAAGTCAGCTTCTATGTCTGTGGGACGCGGGTCACCTCCTTCGGGGTGAGGTGACAGAGGTGACAGTCAAATGACAGGCTCAGCGTGGAGGAGGCGTGGTGTCACGTGACTGCCTCTGTCTCTCCTAAATCCACATGCTGAAATTCTAGCCCCGAGGGACCAGAAGCCAGAAATGGGATTAAAGTCCTTATAAAAGAGAGTCCGAAGGACAGCAGGGAAGACACACCTTAGATTTCTTCCACCAAGAAGGGAGGGGACCAGCTTTCAAAAGCCATGCCTTGCGGGAAGGTTCTGTGGTTGGAAGTTGGGCCAGTGTGTTCCCAAGAGCGAAATGTACAGAAGGATGAATAGGGCTCCAGCAACCATGTCTCCCTCATTTCTCAGCTGCCTGCGAAGACCGCCCTCATCCCAGAGATTTGTAGTGTTCCACCGCCTTCCTCTGCATGTGCCCACTTGAGTTTGTCTCTCTCAGGGCAGGAGCTCAGGCTCACTCCTCGAGTTTTCATAGCCTGGTGTGTTTGCACAGTCACTGATAGAGGCTCACGATTAGCAGCAGGTGTAGGTCTGTGAAAGGGAGGAGACTTTCCTAAAAATCAGGGAACTCTCCCCACCTTCCTTATTCTATCTTTTACCACCTCTGTCCCTGTGTCAGATGTCTGGGGACTTCTGAGGAAGCTCCAAACTTGTCAAAATTGCAAAACTGAAGTCTATCAGAGAATGCCAGCCCAGGTTCTTCTGATAGAAAATAGAGGGTTAGCTGTCAACAGAGCAGATCTTTTTATTTTGCAACCCAGGAAAGTAAGCAAGTCATGTCTAGAAGTGTTACTGGGACCTGAGCCTAGGACTTACATAAACTTAGAAGACTGCTTGAGGACTGAATGGTTGTTAGGGACATGGTATTGCTACAGACATCCTGCCTGCCCCATGGCCCTTGGCGCGTATGAGATTTTAGGGACACACTCAGGCTTTTCTGGCTCTAGAGTTCAAAGCAAATGGATGCATATCTTCAGGCAACACTTTAATCTCTCACCAGGCTCTGCCTTGTGTGAAATGGAATTTGTATTTCTTACTAAATCACTTTTCAAAGAGTCAGTGTGTTTAAAGTGAGGAAGCCTGTGCTCCTGTTGTTCAGCTCTTCTGTGATTTTCTTTTTCTAAAGATTCTCAAAGGCACAGCAGCACACTTCTCTTAGCAATGGTCTTCAGTCCGATGCTTGACCCAGCAGAGGGAACCCCCAGGCTGGAAGGTGCTGTGTGGGTCCATCAGAGGACCTGGGATATGGTTTCTAGGAGGGATTGTACCTCATGGTACTTTCACTCATGCTCACCAACACTGAGGCTCGGCCTGCTGGCTACCTCCGAGAACATTGCTGGCTGTTGCAACTTGTGCCTGCTAGGTCGAATGTGGCAGGAGCCATGTACCTTTTACGGCTGAGTATTGCAGGCAGTGCAGCCTCCATGAGGCTCTCTCCCTTGGGATGAGTTGATCTTGGAATCCGGCCACCACACTGGGAGGAAGCCAAGGTGTCAGGGAAAGCCACATGCGAGTTCTTCTGTCAGCAGTCCCAGCTGGCTCAACAACTAAACTCGTGAGTAGAGACCCTTCCTGAATGACCCAGCCACAGCCGCTGTCTGATAGCACCTTCAGAAGAGAGCCTGAGCGGGAGCTGTGCAGGAGGGCTGGCTACAACAGAACAGGAGACGAGGACGATGAAACTGGACCGTGGCTCCTCAGTGCCACCAGCTTGGGCTGGTTTGTTCTGAAGGCGCAGTGTCTAAGCAGTCGTCCATCCACTGACCCACTGCTGGGGAACCTCCATGGCCAGAGAGGATTCCTGCAGCCCAGCACTCTCCTTCCGCTGCAGTGACTGCTCACTCCTTGTCTCCCCAGAAGTCATCACCAGTGGGTGGGGGGAGGGACCGGACGGGCACCTCTCTTCCTGCGCCTCTCAAGCTCCTGCTTTCTGACACTGTCTGTGACTTAGAAGCAGACACAAGGTTCCCACCATACTGATTATTAGACTGATTGTCTGTTTGGCCGTTAGCAGTTGCTGACTTTCTCTCTATAGAGAGGATCACCATGGTGATGGCAGCTATGAAACACAGTTCTCACTTAACCATAACCTGGCCTCTGGCCTCCTTTGACCAAATGTGTTTTAATGTGTAAAAATTTCATGTGTGTGTGTTGGTGGGGGTTTGTACATGGGCATGGAGGTCAGAAGAGGGTGTCAGATCTCCCTGGAGCTGTAGTTACAGGTAGTTGTAAGACTGAACTCAGGTCCTCTGTGGGAATAGTACATGCTCTTAGCCACTAAGCCGTATCTATAGCCCTGCTAACTTGATTTCTGGTCATGACCTCCATAACAAAATCTGGTGCCTTAGGAAGCAGCCTGCTGCAAGGTACATGGCAGTTTTTTTCTGTATGAACCCATGTGGGGACCTTCATACTGTCTTCCTCCCTGACATTACCATGTGTTCAGTCCAGAAATGGCAGACTCCACTGGCTCCCAGCGAGAAATGTGAAAGGAAATTTGCAAAGGCAGAAGCTACCATTAAGGGATTAATGAACGAGGTGGGGCAGGAGTGGCAATAGCCTTACAACCATCTGATCCCCGTTCTGCATACATTAGAATCATGAACTCAGCACTCGCAGACTTAAGACATTCCTGTGGCCCTGTAGCTCAGGTAATGCTAGAGTTACCTTCATAGCATCATCATGAGGTGCTGTACCTTCATGTCCTTGGCTCCCTGTAGTGACAAGAAGCTCAAGCCTTACCGGCTTGCAGAGGCCACTTATTGCTGGTTATCTGGGGTTCTTGACATTGTCATCCTTTTGAAGAGCCAACCTTAGCTGCCTCAGTGTCATTTTGAGTTTTATACTACATCTTAAACCTTTCCCACTTGTATAACTTTTAAGTCAGCTGTCAGCTTCTTCCTTGTTTTGCCTTCCCTCTCTTTGGTCTTTTAGCCACTTCTTACTATGGTATGGTTTGGAGAAACCTCACTCCTAAACATCATTCTGTCCTTACCACCTTCACCTTCCTGGTCACCTCTAGCTCAAATGTCCACACATTCATACTCTCCCAAGTTCTTAAACATCAGCCTGCTGCTGTGCTTGGACAGCACATGAAGAGATGAAAAGTGATGGAGTTGAAAATCAGTTCTTAGAGGCAGTTGTTTCAGATTCCCAATTTGACATTCCCGCAGTAGTATCCCAGCCCACAGGTTCTGTCCAAAGATGAGAAAGAGAACCGACACTTCTCAAGTGCCCTCTTGAAGCCAACTAAGGCTGGGGTAGTGCCTTGCCTTCAGATTCTGCTCAATTTTCCTTTCATGCTGGTGAGTCAGACATGCCTGGAGCACCTGGGAAGAGCTGGGAGGTGCTGGAATTGCAGCCCAGCCAGGCTGCTCCTGGGAAGTGCTCCTTCCCAACACCTCATCCCTGGCTAAGCTGTGCCAGGGAAGGGCTTGTATGGAGGCGTTATTTCTCCACACTCTGATCTTTTCCCAGTGGGCGACAAGCTCTGGACCAGGATGCTTTGCTCAGCATCATATCCTCAGGATATAGATTTTTGCCTGTTATGTGGAAAGAAACCTTTGCTGAATGAATAGTTTCATGAATGAGTCTGTGAAATTTCTGTGTGGCAGTTTTTCTTTTTTAACTGAAGCAAGCAAGCAAACAGACAAACAAGAAAGACCTACTGAAATATAACAAACTTCCAGGAATTTACTCTCAGAATTAACAAATTTGGACATTTGATATAGCCTTGAGATTGGAATTATTTCTGATCTTAGGTTATTTTTGGAATATTTGTATATACAGAATGAGATATCTTGGGGCTGGAACCCAAAGCTGAAGATGCAGTTCATATGAAGGTTTTGACCATGCCTGAAGATAATTTCATATGATATTTTAAATAATTTTGTACATGAAGTCATGTGCATTGAGGCATCAGAGGTCCGGTACAGAATTTACCTTTGTGGCTTTACATCGATTGTTGCTCAGAAAGCTTTGGGTTTCGGATTTATAGATCAGTGTCTGTATTTAATCTTTTTCTGCTTACAAGAAATGAACCCCTTCAAATTTTTATCCTTTATATTTAATTGCCCAGATCTTTGACCTTGAGAAGCAACTACCCTCCTGTTTTGAAGGCAGCTGGCTTGCATTGAATACTTTGAACCTCATGTGAATGAATGCATAGGTGACAAATGATTTTGGTGTCATTTTCAAATTAACGTAAATGTTATTTTGCTTCACTAGTGTTAACGTTCCATGATTCCCCATCATGTTTGACCGGAGCTCTACATATAGACTCGGCTCATTTTCTTCTGCTATATTTCTTATGTACATGTTGCTCAGCAATCAATATGAGGGATGTTGTCCATTCTCAGCCATCGACATTAACATTCTCACCATTATCCTGGGTTTTCAGGTGAGAAGATTTAGGCCCAACAGGTAAACAACCTGTCTAAGGCGTGACATCTTTAATGATTGTGCAGCCGGAGAATAAGCCCACCCCTTCCATCTCAGGCTGGTGGCCTTTCCCACTGTTAACAAGATCTCTCTTCAGGGAATAATCCAAGCAAAAGTGAGCTCCCTACGTCAGCCGAAAGCTATAGGAAGGGAGATGACCACTTTAAGTGATGAGTGGGAGTATGCTGTTGAAAGGTTTCTCCTGTGCGTTGGCCAGGCCTTTAAGGTTTGGAGTTCCCCTTTTGTGCTGTCACCGCCAGATGTGGACAGCATTGCCACCAAGTCTCTGACCTGGGGGCTGCTGAGCAGAGCACTCACTCCTGACTTCCTGCACACAAGGCAAGTTAAGGATTACAGTCACAGAACTCTGATGCACTTCAGAGAAGCTCCCGGTGGCTTCGAGGGACAGGGTCTCTAAACTCCTTCAAGACGGGCCACTGCAGCCTTGAGTTATCATTTCTGTTTCTCTTTTGAACTGAATACAGTGTCTCACTGAGCAAAGTTTTAAAACCTGTTATCATCAATAAGAACCAATCATGTTTCCCCCTCATTTCTCTTTGACAGATTCAGCAGTTAAAATTAGCCAAGGTTTACAAGTCTCTCAGAAGACGGTCTATAATGTTAAAGATACCTTTTACATTCTCAAGCCACAAGATGGTGTAATGTTCTTCAAAGCATCTGGCTCTGTTAGTTTCCAGTGAGAGACCTGTGGGCAGTTTGTGTTCCCTAGCAGATGATACTAAGCGAGGTATGGTGGTGCATGACTGACATCCTACCTACTCTGGAGACAGAGTCCATGAGTTCAAGGCTAACCAGGTCTCAAAAACGAAATTTCTCACATGTTACTGACTTATTTCCTGGGAAGCATGTCTGTCTAACTTTCTGTTGATGACTTGGTAGGATTTTTTAATAAAGACATTCTCTAGGATTGTGTAAGCTCTGACCCTCCACAGTGGGGGTCCACTTCCTGCTACATGAGGTTGTCACAAGGAGGATGCTATCACTCAGGATCCTGTTGCATCATGTGTGAATAATAATTATTAGTCATTGTTAGCATAGTCATTTCACTAATGGCCCGAAGGAAGAGTGAGTGTCCTGTCATGCCTAGACTGAACTGGCTGCCCCATCCAGAAAGTTAGGACAATCTTATTTTCTCATTCTTCTTGAATTTGGCTTCTGTAGGGTCTTCCAAGGACACCATGGGGAAGACTATAGGTATTAGTCCCTGCCCACCTGTTGCCGTAGGGTTGTGTGTGTGTGTGTGTGTGTGTGTGTGTGACATGGTAGATAGAAATCCCGTTCATTCCCTAAGAACGTTCCTAACATCCTTCCTCTACTGCTTTCCACCATCCAGCTGACCTAACTGGTCCAGGTAACTCCATGTACCTAGAGAGGGCAGGTGGCTAAGTAAGGAGACAGTGAGGTTCTGAGCCATCCACTCTGCTGCTTTCTTTTCTGTCCTTGAAAGAAAATGAAAATCCCTCAACATAAAGCAAATGACAAAGCATTTTTCAAGGGAAGAAGCGTGTGAGAAATACTGCCAGCAAAACAGATACAGGGAGTGTGCAGGAGAAGGTGAACTATGAAATAGGGAAGTGATAGGAGCTTATATTTGGGCATGCTCGCTAACTGGATATTTAAATGAGCCACTTCCCACAAACCTGGGCCAGGATATTTGGGTCCCATCTGTATATTAGGACTTGATTTTTCCCCTTTATGTTTTGAAAGCAAAGCAATAATGTGCTTCTAAATTTACCCCTTCTAGTTGGCTGCCTTTAATTGTTTGTTCACATATGATCTGTGTGGGTTGTTAGCAGCTTTCTGTTGAAGAACAACATGACCAGGAGCTATCACATCCCTGGAGAAGCATGGTCCCATGAGCCCGATAGAGCTAAATATCACATTTCTCTATATATAATTATGTTCTTTTCCCAGAGGTGGGTTTTTGGTTCTTTTGATTTTTGTTTTCATTTTATCTTTTTTTGTTTTCATTCTATTCCCAGGCCTTCCTGGTGTTCTTGGTTTTTCTTGGAGAAATGAGAATATTACAGCTTAGCCATGCCCATGAGAAAATATGAGAAGATGATTGTTTTCATTGACTAACTCTGAAAGTTATTCGTGCTAGTCAATTTTCTGTTACTGTGACAGAATATCTGAGATAATCAGCTTATAAGGGAAAAAAATGGGGCTGGAGAGATGACTCAGCAGTTAAGAGTACTGTTTTTTTTTTTTTCCCCCAGAGGTCCTGAGTTCAATTCTCAGCAACCATGTGGTGGCTCACAGTCATCTATAATGGGCTCTGATGACCTTTTCTGGTGTGTAGCTGTACATGAAGACAGAGCACTCACATACATACCTACCTAAATAAATAAATCTTTTAAAAAAGAAAAGAAAACAAAAAACTAAAAACTAAAAAAAAAGTGAGAAAAGTTTTTTGTTTTTTTTTTAGAAAAGTTTATTTTGGCTCACCATTTCAGACATTTCAGTCTATTATCAGTTGCCTTCCTTGACTTGTGCATATGGTGAAATAGAGCATCATGGTAGGGATACTCTCGTCACAGTGGCTAGAAAGCAATGGAGGTGAGAGAGGGCCAGGGTCCCAATATCTCATTCCAGGACAACCCCCAATGACCTAACTTCATCTTACTCTGCCTGACCACCTCCCAATAGCACGGCAGCCTGAGATCCTTTAAAACATGGACCTTTAGGGCTTGTTAAGAACCAGTCTCTAGCACCTATCAAGAAATGTTCTAGCTTCTCACCTCTTCGAACACCATCTTAGCACTCACTGTGTGCAGTGCTGGCATGGAAACTACGTGAAGATTTATGGAAAGTGCAGCCCTGCTAAAGAGTGGGTGCCATGCTATAGCTTGGGGTGCTGCTCTTCCTTGAGCCCCATTCTTCATTCTCTGTTTTCTTTATTTTTGGGGGACTTGCATAGGAGGACTGTATTTACATCATTTTTATCCCTTCTTTTCATCCCTTCAACTCCTTCTACTTCTCCTTGACTCCTTGTCAAATGCACGTCTTCTTTTTCAATTATTATTCACACACACACACACACACACACACACACACAGTCTGCCGAGTCCACGTAGTGCTGGTTCTGTGTGCACATGTTTAGGGATGACTTCTTGCGATTGGATAGCCTATCTGGGGATCCATCGCTGGAGAAAATGAATGCTCCCTCTCTTGGCAGTCAGTGTTTGCCGTTAGCTCTTCATTAATGGGTGGGCTCTGTGAAAGTTCCCTCACCTGCACTGGCATGACGACGGGGGTCTTATTAAGCAAGTCTTGTTTAGATGACCATACTGTTAAGATTTCATTGGGGCAGCTTCGCTGTCGTGTGTAGCAGCAGACATCCTGACCTTCCAGCTTTTACAGTGTTTCTGCCCTCTAACAAAATGCTCCCTGGGCCTTGGGTACAGGAATTGTATGCGTCAGTTGTGGTTGGGTACTCCAAGGTCATTTCCTGTCTGTACTTTGGCCAGTTGCAGACGACTACAAACGGTCACTATCTGCTTCTAAAAGAAGCTTCTTCGAGCCAGGCATGGTGGTGCACACCTTTAATCCCAGCACTCCAGAGGCAGAGGCAGGCAGATGAATTCAAGGCCAGCCTGTCTACAAAGTAAATCCAGGACGGCCAAGACTACACAGAGAAACCCATAGATGTATAAGGATAAGTATTTAGAATACAGCTAGGAATTATTTGGGTTTAGGAAAATTGAAGTAGTAGGTTTTTCAGAGCCCATGACCTCTCTAGCCGTGAGTAGTTGACTAGGTTTATGGTAACAGGCATTAATTCCATCCTAATGAGTAGGCTTTTTAATCCAACTAGACAGTTGTTGGTTACCCCAGGATATTCATTCCACTATTGCATTATGGGAAATATCTTGATGGACCAGGCATTATTATGCCTCTTAGGCTTCACAGTGAGGTCGGACTATGGATTGATTTTCTCTCTTTGTAGCTTGTATATGTCAAGGAGAACTAGTCCTCAGGGAGGAGGCTCCTAGGACAGTTGAAGCTCAATTTCTCCAAGTCTTATATTTGTAGTACATGATGTCTTCAGCAATAGGGTCTTACCTTCAAGTTTTGAGAGACAACTGAGGGTACTGGAAATAGCCTATATTGTTTTGGGCATTGCTTGGATACTTTTGTGTTCCTCACTCTTGATATATGTATGAAAATGTTTTGAGTCTCATGGGACACTCTACATAGCATCTGTATCCATGAAGTGCTTCCTGAGGACCCCTGACTGATTTTTCTTTTTAGTAGAGGTGAGGCTTCCAAGGACTAGAAGACTTCAGAACCTTCCTTGGGATCTGGCTGTACCTGCTCTGTGGAAGGCTTCAGTTGGGATGAAGTATGGGTTGTGGTAAAACCTTGGAGAACAATTGAAAGAAATGTGGCTTTCTGTAGACTAGATTTCGACACTAGCTTGTCCATGACTCAGTTAGATGGTCTTCCAGTTTCACAGTGAGGTTCCTAGAAAACATGAGTCAGATAGTGTTTGTAATTGTGCCTGATACTGAATAGTGCCCAGTGTACCTGAAACACTTTATAGACACTCTCCTCTGAAGCATATATGAAATACACAGACGAACTAAATGATCCATTTAGGCTCCTGCTAGTGTGAAGGGGAATGCTTAAAATTTTTTTTTAAGGAAGATACACAAAAATGCCCTCAAATAGATTGAAATACTCACATGGAGAAGAAGAATAAAATTTAGGAAAAATAGATGTCTTGTTTGTAAAACCCTTTGTACAGAGTTCTCTAGGTAGGGAGCCCTCTGAGAGCTGGGCCTTTGGCTAGCATGAATCCTGCCCTTTTTCTCTAGGGCCTACACAAGAACTTGACATGGAATAGGTTCCAGTGAGATGTTTGGTGAATGCATGAATGAGGGACTGCATGGATGAACAGTGTAATGACTCGCTGTAGGTGGGAACTATATGAACCCCAGCATTTATGCACCCAGTGAGGTATGATACAAAACAGTTGGGGGACAATGGAAGGCAGATCCCTGCATGAAGAACAGTTTGTGTTTACCTATCAGAAGGATCCTGTCCTAAAATTCATTAACCTTGAATTAAATAGCTTCCTGAAAATTAGATGTGGCAGGTAGACCCTGAAAATGTGTTTTGTTTAGACATAACTTTGGATAAAGCCTGGGGAAGGAACTTCTATCATTTACTCTTCTTAGAGAACACGGAGCATCATATCCTGTGAGAGTTTTAATGCTATTTCACTTTCTTTCTTTTTTAACTTTTAACTTTATTTATTTAGCTGTTCACTTTACAATCGTAGCCCCCATCCTTCCCTCATTCTGGTCCCACTTTCCCCCCTTCCCCCCTCCCCTCCTCTTCAGGAAAGCCCCCCTCCCAATACACCCCAGCACTTCAAGTTGCATCAGGACTGAACACATCATCTTCCACAGTGGCCTGGCAAGGCAGCTCCACCAGCAGGCAACAGAGTCCATGTCAGAAACAGTCCCTGCTCCCCTTAGTAGGGAACCCACAAGAAGACCAAGTTTCCCATTAGGGCCTACATCCAGTCCATGCATGGTCCTTGGTTGGTGCTTCAGTCTCTGCAGGGCCCCCTGGGCTCAGATATTTTAGCTTTGTTGGTCTCCTTGTGGAGCTCCTGTCCTGTATGGTTCCTTCTTTTCTCCACCTTCTTCCATAAGACTCCCTGCACTCTGCCCAAAATTTGGCTGTGAGTCTCATCATCTGCTTTGATCCCCTGTTGGGTGGAGCCTTTCAGAGGACCTTTATGGTAGACTCCCATCCTGCCCTCTCTCTTCTACTGCTTCTGGTGTCTATCCTGTTTGCCATTCTGAATGAGATTTAAACATCCTCCCTAGGATCTGCCTTGTTGTTTAGCTTCTTTAGGTCTGTAGATTGGAGTGCGGTTATCCTATATTACATGGCTAATATCCACTTATAAGTGAGTATATACCATGTGTGTCTTTCTGCTTTTGGGATACCTCATTCAGGATGATATTTTCAGGATGATCTTTCTCAGAAAATTGGAAATGACTCAAAATCTAGCTATACCACTCCTGGGCATATACCAAAAGATACACCAACATTCAACAAGGACATTTGCTTAATTATGTTCATAGCAGCTTTATTTATAATAGCCAGAATCTGGACACAACCTACATGTCCCTCAATGGAAGAATGGGTACAGAAATTGTGGCACACTTTTACCCAGTGACTACTACTCAGCTATTAAAAACAAGGACATCATGAAATTTGCAGGTAAATGGATGGAGCATCATTCTGTTAATCTCTGTTAACCTCCTCTGGAATCTGGGATTCTGTAAAACACGCATGGAGACAGGCCCATCCAGGAGGTTGTGAATCCATGTTTCTTGTCTAGGACATAGACTTTCACATGCTTCCAGATCCAGATTAAGATCCTCTGAAGCATCTCACTCCGGACAGCCAGCCACAGCTTCATAGGCACACAGTAGGAACCCCCAGAACCTCAGAGACAACCATTTGTCTCTTTTGCCCAAGCAGATGCTGACTTGCGTAACTCATCATAGAACTATATTCGTCCCCCACCAGCTGTGGTTCCACCACCTGTGGTGTGTGGCGTGTGGTGTGTGGCTCTAACTAACCACGTTCTGAAAATATCAAATGGGAGATTCCAAGCACATATAACGTTGAGACTGTGTGACTTTCTGAGTATCAGTGTGACATCTCTATCAGACAGGCATTATGATATTTGGTACCTTCTGTAGTTTACATGTGCGCTGGTGGCCTTACAGTGGATTCTCTGTGGATAATCACTCCACTCTATGTGACACTTTCATGTACTTGATTTTAATGGAAACAAATGCATTTTCCAACACTGAGTTTAGTCTGTTTGACAATCCCCCCTTCCTATGGGATGAACCTTAGGAAATGGATGGAAAGGGTGAGTCTTCTTTCATGAGGATGTGTCGTGTTAATGGTGTTTGATGTCATACTGTGAGGTTTTCTAATGGACTAATAAAGATACCTTCTCTAAAGAGGCACTGGCCAACACCGATGCTACTGACTTGATGGCTTTTGGTTCCTTCAACTCCACATTTGTGGGCACTGCTCAGATCTCCCTGCAAAAAGAGAGCTCCTGCTTAGCTCCAGCTTGCCTTCATTATAAATGTGGAGAAAACAAACATGTGACTTTGATTTTTTTTACGAACTGTGTTGTGAAAATCCGAAAGCTAAATTGTGACTTTGCCTCTGCAGTTCCCAAGCCACTGGCTGGGGTCTGGTGACCTTTGCTATCAGGGAGCAGGTGCTGCAGAGACCGATCACCACAAGCCCCTGTCTGTCTGTCATGTATGTGGTTGAGGTCCTCTTAAGATAATTGTATCTCTGATGCACGCTGCAAGACTTTATTGAGCTATTTGTTAATAAAGTGCCCCAAATCAGAGATGTCATTTGCAACTCATGATGGAGAAATAGTAAGCAGGCTGCACTAGTGGCTTACTTCGTTATTAAGGATCCTGCCTTATGATGTAAGCATCTCATTTATCCAGCAGCATGGAGGAATCATTTCTACCTAAGTGGCTGCTGTTGATCGATCATGCAGTTCCTTGTATATGGAAGAGCTCAGTGAATGTTTGTTGAATGTAGTTGTGTGAATGAAATAGAGCATCTCTTCAAATCTCACAGCATTTACAAAGAGATAAGCATGTGATCCATATCTTTCTAAAGTAGATTCTATCCCTTCTTGCCTTCTGAATTACACGCTGTATGCTACATGTGGGTTGACATTCTGGTGGCACACTGAAGCCGTGGTTCATGTTGAGGCTACATTCACATTTCTGTTGTATAATGTGTCGCCGGGCTCCTGTTCTCTTGCTGTCATTTCTATTGCTTTTTGGGGTTGCCTTTAAATTGTCCACATCTCGAGCCTTTTGAGATCCATCCTGAGAGGTACCTTAGAAATATGAGAACAGGCAAATGCTTTGTAAGTCTGGTCCCTCCTACTTCCTAGCTCTGCTCACCCAGTTTCTCAGTTTTCCTGAATATCATCTCTTGTCTGTCTGCCACATGGTCTGTACTTGACCCAAGAGAGTGACTAGAATATCCCATTAAGTGACTTGGATTAAGGAACGAATGTGGTGGCTTGATCAGTCCTTAGTCTCCTGCTACTCTGCTTAGTCCATCAGCCAGCCCAGAAGTGCCAGTAGCACTTTATTAATGCAAGTCCTAGGGCTGACACGGTGGCACAGTGGTTAACAGCACTGGTTGCTCTTGCATAGGACAGGGGTTCAGTTCCCAGAACCCACTATCTTTAGCTCTAGTTCCAGGTTGCCTGATGACAACCTTTCCTGACTTCCGCATGTCAGGCACACATGTGTTATATATACATTCGTGAAGGCGGATCACTCACACACATAAAAAAGATAATCTAAAAATATGCAGATAATGGGTCCCTGTCACCTAGATCACACCAAATCACAATCCATAGGTGGTCTGCGGAACCTCAGGTGTTCTGTGCCTACAGTGAATTTGGGAAACTAGGGCTTCCCTCTCTTCTCTTCTGGTGAAGAGCAAACAAAACTCCAACTTAAGCATTCAGGAGTCTTCCCTTTGCAGAGGGCACAGGAACAACAGCCTCTAAAGGACAGCAGACTTTCTTTGTGTAGGCATGCTATAGATAGCCTTCTTTCATTCCTTCTCAGCAGTACACATACAGATGCAAATTCCTGTGGGAGGACAAAAGATGCTCCTACCCCCACCGGAGGAAGGCAGAGCTTCCTTCCTGTGCCCTCTGCACTGCCCTGGGAGCAAGTCTGGACCACTAGGCCATGTTAAGAGAGCAGACCACTGTTGTCACAATCACTCAGGGCCCAGTGTCCAGCCTCTCTCGGGAGTCCTCACCCTGCCTCACTCCAGGGGCCTGAACAGAACAAGGCTACTCCCAGCTGTGACATCAGGGGCGTTGACACATGATCACCCACTCTTCTGGGTCCCTGCTCTCCCACTGTGCCTTGTACCATCTTTGCATTGTAGTCCAGACTGTTGCCACTCAAAATGTAGGATGAGAAGGTGAGTTAAAACCCTTCCCCATAGCTGATGGCCTGTGCAGAAGCTCTCCCTGTGCCTGGGCCCACTAGAGCCGAAAGTTTGTTCCAAACAGCCCCAGGTGACCGTGCAGCCCCAGGTGAATGCTGAGAAGTGTGGGCTTCTGTGTGCTGAGTAAACACTCTCTCTTCCTTTTTTAAATATGGTGTATGAAATACAAGTCAAGAAGCCCCTATAGGAGAGCAATGAATAGGCCAGGAGCTAGCTGCACAGTTCTCTGTGAGATCGGGGGGTGCTCTAGGACTTGCCTGTGGCCGCTTGGGGGTGGAACATACTGCCTCAGCCACTGTTCTCACTCGTGGATGTCTGCACTTGTGTATGCTGCCGTGGCTCCGGTAGCAAGAACAGAAAGAGCCCAGTGCAGCTCTCTCTCAGCTCTACTTCGTGACTTGCTCTTGAGTCACACTTTCCAGATGTTATGTATGGGCGTGCTCTCCTCTTTTAGCAAACCTGTTTCTTTAGCTATGCAGTTTTTCTAGAGAAGGAGCAATGTAAGTTCCAAGGGAGAGTCAGGGTGCTTGAAATCTGGAAAAATGCCCTTTTGAGACCATTCTAAGTTGTTCTTATTTTTCCTGGAACCTTCTGTTTTCCCTTCCCTCTGTTGACCCAGCATTTCTTCATTTCCTCTTCAGTTCTTGTCTACTCAGATGGACAGTGTGGGGCAATTAGCTCTTCAGTTTAGGCTGCTTGCGTATGTGTGTTACTTTGAGCTCAGATAAATGAGGTTTTACTGCAAGAACCTAAAGTGTTTAGTCAAAGGCTCCAGATACAGAAGTCCACACTTGCAGTGGGCAGCTTCAAGCAGCAGGTTATGCTCAGAGGTTCCCCTTACATGGTGGATCCTTTCATGGCCACATACAGGAAACTGCAGTGAGGCAGTAACGCCCCAGATGGAAGTAACCAAAGTTCCTACATGCCCTGAGGTTTTATGGGGGACAGACATTCTTCTCCATGTGAGGAGGTATGAAGATAGAAGAGCCCAGCCTCAGAAACCATATGCTAAGGAGCCAGGGAGAGAAACAGTTACTTCTCCTAGAGGTCTCCATGCTGGGCGTGGCTGGGGACCAAGAGATACAAGGTGTGGAGTAAAGGAAGGCTGTCCATGAAGGCCATTTTTAGTTAGCAAGAATCTTCAAAGGAAAACAGCTAATCTGGCACTCATCTGGGAGGAAAATGGTCCTTCTCTGAAGAGTGGACACTGGAAGGAGATGTGTATATGCTTGCACACACATGACTTTCTTCTTTCACCTTGTATCTGCAAAGAATTCGTTTGCTTCCTACACTCATTAAAATCCATCCTTCAAAAGGACTCCAGGAATGAAGCGGCATTGCTAACACTTCCCACTCTATGTATGTGATCTGCATGTAACAGCATGCAGCCCACATCGTCCACTCTACTGGGGGCTGTTCTTTATTCTCTCTCATTCCTCTGTCACAGGTGCTATGTAATTTCTTGCTCACCTTCACATTTATTCTTCATTTTGGGGTGCACATGCGTTGTGTGAATGCAAGTACGCATGTGTTTGCAGGTGCGTGTTCACGTGTGGAGGACAGAGAACAGCTTGGGGTGTCATTGCTCAAATGCTGTCAACCATTTTGCTTTCTCTGAGACAAAGTCTCTCACTGGCCTGGAACGGACCCAGTGGGTGAGGCTAGCTGTCCAATGAGCCTCGGGGACCCCGATCTGCTTCCCTAATAGGATTGCCAGCATATGCTGTCACTCCCAGCCTTATTCAGACATATATATATATATTCATGATTATATTTGCCCCCATGATGCTATGGTATCCCCTTCCTTTCCCCCTGAACCCCTACTCCTATCTATAGTTCCTCAGTGATTCCATTTTTAGAGAAAATGACACCCTGCCTCCAGCAACCATTTAAAATCATTAACTCCTTAGACCGGGGTGGAGCCTCACAGACCCACATGATTGCTGGAAAACTTTTATTCTTATTTTTTGACTTGGATTCTGGTGACTGAACTCTCTCCCATCCATTTGCAAGGCAAGCTCTTTACTTCCTGAACCATCTCCCCAGCCCTCAGATTCACTTGTGAAATCCTGGAGTCGCAAATGGAAGCAAACACCCGACAGTGACTCTTGGAATGGAGTAGTTTGCTGTGAACCAAAAAGTCCTTGCTGGGTTTAGTAATGTGCTGGCGTGGTTTGTGGGTTGCGATGAACATGCCTCTGTTAGCTCGCTATCTCAGAAGTGTTCCTTACGAGCGCAAACATGGAGCTCTGGTTACACCTTACCGAAAGGCTTCATTTCTATTTCTAAGACGTCATCTCGGGGCTGTGGTGATAGAGACATCGTTGATCTTTGCACTAGGAGGCAGGCACAGGTCAACCTCAGTGAGTGCAGTACCGGCAAGGTCTACTTAGTGAGCTCCTGGCAAGTCAAGGCTACACGGCAAGACCCTGCCTCAAAAGGTATGTGTGTGTGCGTGCCATGCAAGTGTGCCAGGAGTGAGCAGGTCTTCCAGAGTTGGGGCAGGTATAAAGGAGAACTCTAGAAAACTGTTCAGAGTTCTAGTTATATAAACGTTTGGAACGGTTTAGTGTCTTTAGATTCTATATTTATATGATTGGTTTTAAATTAGCTGAGTCATTTAAGCACACATACTTGTCCTAAAAAGAATCCAAACTGAACCACATAGAGCATAAAATTAAACTCCTTCTGGGGTAGGGTATAGGATGAAGGCTCAATGGGGACAGTGTTTGTTGTTGAAACATGAGGATGTGAGTTCAGATTCCCAGAACTCAGGCACACCCCTCCAGACACTGCAGCACAAGCCTGCATCCCAGCACTGGAGGTTGGAGACAGACAGGCCCCAGGGGCTCCCTGGCCAGTCAGCCTAGCCAACAGAGTGAGCTTCAGGTTCCAAGAGAAGCTTGGTCTTAAAGAAATAGGGTAGAGAAGTGATAAAAGATCCCAGTGTTAATCTCTGGTCTGCACAAATTCCTGCAGCGGGGGGGGGGGTATCCTCACATACATGTGTATGCACAAACACATACTCACATACACATACATGTACATGTGTATGTACAGACATGTACATGTACATACAAACTCATACTCATGCATGTATACACAAACATACCCATACATAACACATGAATGCATGTGTATGCACACATACAAACACACACACACACACACACACACACACACACACACACACACACTCTTCTGTAGCTTACACCACATTGCCTCTGCCTGTGTTGTACAAGGAACTGAGCCACTCTGAACAGGGCTCTGAGAGGTGGAATTGCTGCCCTTTTGCTCATTCACAAGCTCCTGCACGCATTATGAAGCACCAGTGAGGCAGAGCTCACACTCACTGAATGTGTAAGTGTGAAAACTGACACAAGGCCCAGGAGCGTGTGCTTCTTTTGCTTTGTTTTGTTTTTCATTTGTTGTTATTGTGATTTTGTTTCTGTAAATCTTTCTGGACTTTGTGTTACTAGAGATGGAGAAGGACCTTAGGGTTGTGTCTCAGAGTTTCTATTGCAATGATTAAACGCTATGACTAAAATCAACTTGGGAAGGGAAAGGTTTATTCCAGCTTACCATTCTCAGGTCACATCGTATCACCGAGGGGAGTCGGGGCAGGGACTCAAGGCAGGAACCTGGAGACAGGAGCTGAAACAGAGGCTCTGCAGGAGTGTTGCTTGCTGGCTTGCTCCTTGTGGCTCATTGGGCCTGCTTTTTTACAGCACCTAGGACTACCAGCCCAGGGATGGTACCCCCCACAATAAGCTATACCCCCACATCATCATCAATCAAGAAAATGCCCCCACAAGCTTTTTCATAGGCCTGTTAGTGTAGGCATTTTCCAGTTGAGGTTCTGTTTTTCCACATGGCTCTAGCCTGTTTTAAGATGACATAAAACCAGCCAGCACGGGCTCTGAGTTTTGTTTCGGCTCTGGAGTGAAACTTGGGGATTGCCGTATCCTCTTGCAGCCTTGGAGGCTCAGGGGCCACTGACCAGCTAGAGCCAGTGCAGTAGTGTTGAGGTGTTTTTTTATTTTCAGAGGGGACTACCAGCATGGCCTGCTTCTTAACTTGCCTGGACTGATGGCACATATGCACACAGGTAGGTCACTCCTATTTACTGTCCCCTCATTTACTATCCTTTGTATGAGCAGGGTCAGGACACATGGGATGAAGACACACAGGAATCACCCTTTTTGGCTATCTTTCTATGATCCCTTCTTTGTGGAAAAGTGAGATCTGGGATCGAGTGGAGGCAGTTATTCTAGGTGCTACATATCCTCTCAGAGGCAGAAGAAAATCAGAGTGTCCTAAAGAGGACAGCAGTGAACTATGGCTCCACCCTTTTATCTACAAGGGCCCCTAGACCTAAGTGACACTGCAGCAGCAGCAGCAACCACCACCACCACCCAGCATGGAGTGTGTGCAGCTTCAGTGTTTTGCTGCTTTTCCAGAATACACAGGTAACAACTTCCTGTTTCAGAGGAGGCTCGATAGGCTGTTGATGGCACATGATTTTCTTGTGCTTCACCCTTTTTCCTTCCCCTTTCCAGCCAGTGGCAGGGAAGTGCCACACTGACCCACTTAGCCCCTTAGGGGTGTATGAGGCTAGTTCCCTGGCTGGGGTGATATGCTTCCACGCCCAGGCCAAGAGGCAACAGTGCTACACATGTGAGATAGACCACAGACCTTCAGCTTCAGGGCTGTGGGGACTCATGCTATATATACTCCATGATGGTCCAGCCATCCTGGTCACTTACTCAGCTTACATGAATGACCCCTACATGCTCCTTGCTGGTGACAATAAAAGCTTTGCCTTTGGACAGTCTGTCTTCAGGCTCCTCTGTGGCCTGCAGGCCTGCTTCTATGGAACAATGGTTTCGAATGAAGTAAGCATTAGAAGTATGATTGGCCTAAAGGCATCTGTTTCTATTCTAAAGCCTTCCCTGTGGTTCTGGACACTTGCGCACTCTCACTCAGCAGCAAAGCTTTCCATGCTGCTAGATAGAAAGGAGATGTCATGGAAGGTTCTTGGCTCTGCAGCCTTCCTGGAATCCCTGCCTCCTCGGCGTGCTGCCTGGCCTCACACTCCTCCAGGAGAAGAGTCAGCAAAGGCTTGTCATAACACACCTCCATGTCTGCCAGGCCTTGGCCTGCCGATGTGTCTGGACACGGGTCACTGATTGCAGGATGGAGGCCTGATGTGTCAGATGTGGGGTTTACACATGATGTCTGCAGCATGCAGACCTGGTGTCACCCTGATCACCCTGTCATCAGCAGGCACTAACTGCCTATCTTGGCCTTCCAGCAAAGACAACCTCGGAGTAAAGTGCTGAAGGAGAAATCTGCCTTGATCTTACAGGTCACTGGGCCGGCAGGATGACAGTCAAATTTCTACCTCTGGGACACCCTTCCTTCTGTCCCAGCTCTCCAAGGCCATCTGCTCCGATTTGCTACCTTCCCAAAGAAAGGGGCCTTCATGTTGCTGTCCTCAGGGCTACTTAGGACACATCTTGCCGCCACATCTGTTCCTAAATGTCTCACATGTTAGTTTTCTCCCTACCAGGGAAGGTTATTGGGTCTTTCCTACCAGGTTAGAAGCCATGAAACGGAAACGGGCAGGGAGTGGTGTGCATCAGGCTGCTGTGTCCCCACATGGCGTGCTTGTCGCAGAATCTGAGCAAAGAGCCGAGGCCTCAGATGGTCACTTAAATATTTAGGAGGAGGTATGCATTTGGAGGTTTTCTTTTTTCTTTTCTTTCTTTCTTTCTTTTTTTTTCCACCCGGCACCAAATAGAAGTGGCCTGTTTTGGAGAGAAGCCATACTCAGGCCGGGATCCTAGCATTATTGTCCCACAGTGAGTTATATCTGAAGACAGATCCTTCAAACTATGGGGCCATGGAAACTTCTAACAAAGTGAGGGTGTGGCAGCGGAAGGCGTAGCAGTTTCACGGTGCTGGGCTCTGTGTGCCTTGTATGTTTTCAAGAACAGCCAGACTGGTGGTCATCATGCTCTTTGGGTAGCCAGTGCCTCTGGGGCGTGTTTTCATGATGCTGGGAGGCTCAGCGCTACAGCCAGTTCACACTTACTCAGCCCCAAAAGATAAGAAGGCGATAGTGGGAGGGGTCTGCTGGGAAAGACAGACCGCAGTTTCCACCTCCATGTGCGTGCTGGAGGGAGTGGGTAGAAAAACAAGCTCTTTAGTTCCACAGAGAAGACAAGCATGACCACAGGACTGATGAAGAATGGGGAAGAATGTAGCTGGCCTACAGTCACATTGGGTCACGTGACCATAAGATGCCAGTGGCTGCTCCTCACAGGAGCAGGTGCCATGGTCCATTTAACAGGACTTGGGTTTTCTATTTAATCTGAGCTTCAGCTCATAAATCAGTCAAATGAAAAAAAATGCAATATTGAAGCGTCTGGCAGTTAAGAAATTCTGGGATTAAGTTCTGAATAAGGAAGCAGTAAATCATCCAGAAGTGGGGTCATCTTATGTCCATCCCCTGAAAGAAGAGGTGGCCATGAGAAGAGAAAGGTCATCTGAGCTGAGGCAGCGCCTGTGGACAGGAAGAAGTTAAGGCCTTTGCTGAGTAGATGGACTTCGACTGTCCCCAGATTTCTGATTCCTACTGATGAATATGAATTATGTTTGCAGTTTTTACTTAACTGGGTTTCCTTGATTTCTGAGAGAGCCCCTACTGGGTTGATATGATCATTCATGGATGTCAGGACTCTCTTGTCTCCATTTCTCTGCCATTGATAAACGAAGCTCTCATTTTCACCCTGCTTCCCATGATGGCAACCTCCTGCATCCACAGAAAAGAAGCAAGGGAAAAGAGAGCTCAGGCCACAGCAGCCATGCCAAGGCTTGTGATCACCCATTCAAGGCCTCCTCTTCACTCCTAAATGGTCAGACAAATTTGGGTTTCCAACTGTATGCCAGTCTTGCCTTGAGAAGCTCCTTTAGTCAAGTGACAGGAAGATGGCCAGGATGCAGGCCCTTCCTCCTTTGAGCTGTAGACAGGTTTAGATTCCTTTGAGAAGTGTTTTTTGCTTCTCTACCAATTCCCTCCTTGTCCATATTGAATTACTTTGTTGGCTGGATGTGCATGTTTTGGATTTGTAGTACCCCTTATTGGGAGACGCTTAAAGCCTTTTGAATACAAGGTGCTCTGCACACCATCTGCTGATTCAGTGATGGCTGCATTCTGGGGCTTATGGGTAGCAGACAGCTGGCAATGTCTTGTTCTTACTTGTTCAGGGCATTCTGGACAGGTGCCACCTACTCCCATACATATTCCTTTACTGAAAGGCTTTCTTTGGAGGCCATAGTCTTACTTATTTCTCAGCTTTGCCATAGCAGCTCCTGTAACACTCCCCAGGAAATGGGCCCTCTCCCGGGGTAGGAAAGTCTCAGATGTGAGGCTACATCAAGCCCTAGCTTCCTTCATTAGGTTCCAGTCTCCCTGGAGGTAACCTGCCATATAGCATGCTTTATTGACCAACTTTCCCCGTCTTTATCCCTTCTTCCCCTCACCACTTTTTGAATAATATACTTGCACTAAATATTTGTTCCAGGGTCTGTTCAGTGGATCTGAAGCCAAGATGTTCCATTCCACTTTCTTTGCAGGTAGGCGAGGGTGGGAGGAATTAACTGTGATGAACAGAAGTAATCAGAGAAAGGCCAGAGCTTAGACAAACACAGGCACTCTGACTGCTGAAGCCACATTATACCCTCATCTCTGGCACAGATGTTTGCAACTTTTCCAGAAGTACTAAATTAGCTCTTACAGAGTCTGTCTCCCAAGGTGGGTCTGCTGCTGGCAGCAGATATGTGATCAAGAATATGAAACACTGGCCCCTCTCTACTTGACAACCCCTCCCCAGCTTCCTCTGAAGGTCTGGTCTCTTGTGGGGTTCCATGGGTGGACGGGTAGGTGTATGGAAAGGAGTCACAGATGTGCACCCCAGACAGGTGGCTGTGTGAGAAAAGAGTACAAGGCTAAAGGGATGCCCTTCATGTCTCAGAGGATAGGCTAACAAGTAGGTCAGTCGTGTTCATATCCCAGAGCCCTACCCTAGGGCTGTTCACTGGTAAGAATGTATCCGCAAAGGGATGCAAAATAGTCTGTCTAGCTTCATGCAGAATGACTGCCTCCGTCTAAGTGATGGATTCCTTTCTCCTCCAGACAAGGCAGCTTTCAATCCACTACTCCAGTAGTTTATTCCCCCCACCCCCTCTTTAGACAACTGTCCAGACCAGAGAGGGAGAGTCCTAGTCTTAGTGGTACAGGAACCTCCCCATAGCACATGTCAAGTTATAATTTGTTGGGATATTAGCCTGCTACGTCACTTCCTTCCCTAGTCATTACAACTAATTTTGAAGGTGAGACTCAGCTGCATTTGGGGAAGTAGAAATAAGAATAAAACAAATCTCACAGAACCATGGATTGTCTTGTCTCATGAACATGTCGGGGAGAACACTAGTCTGAATAAGGCTGATTCTTTGTTCTCTCTCTCTCTCTCTCTCTCTCTCTCTCTCTCTCTGTGTGTGTGTGTGTGTGTGTGTGTATGTGTGTGTTTTCTGAAAAGTGTGTTCTGGGGCTGGAGAGATGGAGAGTACTTACCTCATAGCATAAGGACCTGATTTTTTGTTCCTAGCTCCCACATAAGAAGCCAGGTATAGAAAGTAGTACATGACTGTCACCCCAAGGCATAAGCGTGGACAAATTGGAGCTGTCCTAGACTGAAAGGAGCAAGGTGTTGTGGGAGTCATGGGGAAGTGGTGATGGGCACCTTCAGAGCAGGGAAGCAAAGTAGGAAGCGCTGGGGGGCAGGGTTAGAGGGAAGCTCTTTCATGGACGGTACAGAATAGGTCTGCATTTGAACACGTGGTAAGACCATTGGTGTACACAGCTGGCCTGTGCCATGTTGGCTGTGGGACCATGGGAGACACACACCTCCCGCTCCAGCTTCTCCCCGCACTAGGGCGAGATCACCAGAGCATTTATGGACTGCCAGAAGCATTCTGGACAGAGTCTCTTTCAGACTGCTGCAGCACAGATCAGAACTGGGCCCGTGCAGCTTGCTCACCTATAATTATGTCTGTTTAAATCTGTTGGACGTCAAAGCTGCATCTGGAGGCAAGTGTGCTTTAGTAAAAGCTGGGCCAACGGAACACTGCCGTTCTGTGTCCTTCATGGCAGGCGTCGTGTGGCTTTGTTTCTGCTGAGCACAGACAGGGCCAAACCTCATCATTTAAAGAAGTAGTGTGCATGCGGCATGCATTTCTGTTTCTATCAAAATATGGTAATTTACTAACATCATAAAGGCCGAGCTATGAAACTAACATGAGAGGATGCCTGAGTGGAACTTAAAAGATTATTTCTACCTCATTTAGGAGACTGTTGCTGAGTTCCTATTTTGGAGTGCTTGGGTTTGAGCATCGGCTCATTTTTCTGGGACAGATGTTGTCCGTTGCTTGACTCATTCTATATTCATTGTGCCGTGAATGGTGAATGGACCGACCTTTTTTGACCTTTTTGATAAGGTGTATTTCTGTCTTAATGTCAACATCTTACACAGGGGTTTATCATATTTGCTTGATCTCTCTGTGTCCATACTATGTGTTACATATACATGAGTGCTACGTTTTACCACATATTATTACTCTATACACTAGTGTATGATGATACAGGCACATGTATTTTAAATATCAGTATGTGGATATTGTATGTATTTAAATATATTTGAAAGTATACTGCAGATAGATGTCACGTTCTATATTTAAGTATACTTGAAAATACACTGAGGATAGACATTATGAACCTGGGTTTATAAACATTTTAATGTAAGAGCAAACAACATCATAAAGTATGAAAATGTTACAATTTTACCCATCTCTCAGCCTTCTCATTAAAGAAGCTTTTTTTGTTTTTGTTTTTGTTTGTTTGTTTGTTGTGGACTGTGGATAATCCAGACTCACAATTAACCAAAGCCTAGAGAGTAAGTGACTGTGGAGTTTCTGATCCGATATGGGGTGTCTATATCACATTGCCCTTCCAACGCTAGAAGGCTGGAAAGGACAGAAGAGCCAGAGTGCTGAGAAGCAATGACACGTGCCCTCATGAACTCGCTGCAGCTCTGGCCACCTATACATGACTGTGCCAGTCAGCATGTTCTTACGGAAGCAGGAAAGGCGTAAGAGGCTACATCTCTCCCTGAGGAACTAGGGACAGTTAATGGTGTCTGGAAGAAGGGCTGCACTTTCCTCAGCGGTGTAGCCACTGATACTGCCTGTGACTTAGTAAATAACCTCCCATCTGTGCTCATGTACTCAACCCTAGTTAAACTCTCTGTGTCACACACATACAGAAAACATGAAAGTAAAAGGGGAACTTGTGGGGGAAAGGGGCTGTGGAAGAAAAGGAGGATGAAACAGGATGATGGGGGTGAAACTGTTTAAAATTCATGTATGCATGTATCAGATTGCTAAAGAATAAATAATTAAAGTATAATTAAAACATTGTTTTGTATGCTAACTATATTAATAAAACATGCTTTTTATAGCATACATACATAAAAACATACGTATTAAGAAAACACTACTAATAAATATCAGCAAGATATTTTATTAATATAAAACAAATAAAATAAAAATATACAAAAATAATATAATACAATAAAATATAATATAACATTCCTAACTATTAACATGTTCACACTAAAAAAAGGGGGTGGATATCTTAAAATTTCATAAAGAAATATCAGTTTCATGTCAACCTGAGTTCTGAGTGTTGGGAGCTGGATGTTTAATTACTAACTTACAAGTGGACACTGTCTATGTACTGAGCGCCATCGTTGGCATTGAGGGAGCAAGGAGGAGAAAGAATAGGAAAACAGTGAAGGAGAAAAAGAAATTTGAAGAAACTCACTTTACACAATGTCATTCTTGACAAAACATGGAAATTTAAAAGCTACTTGTACCGGTAGGCTTGGAAATCAGTACGGATCATCTAAGGTGATCTAACTCCTTAGGACACTGGCTGCATTTAAATGTGTTTGGAGCAATTAAAAATATATACCAAGGGTAAATTTACAAGGTGTTAAATAAATGTAGTTCTGTGTTCTGGTCAAATTTTAATGTCAATAATATCTAATGTATGTCATATTCATATTCCTCCCCATTATCTCCCGAAGTCTTTCTTAGATGTATTTTCTTTTTTAAATATTTTTAAAATTTTCCGTTGATTTACTTTACATTCCAAGGGTGCCCCCTCTCTCCTCTCCTCCCAGTTGCCCCTTTACCCCTTTCCTCCTTTCCCTCTCCCCTTTTCTCAAAGGGGAGGCCCTGCCCCCTATATCAACCCTCCCCAGCATATCAAGTCATATCAGGACTGAGTATATCTTCATCCCCTGAGGCCAGGCAAGATAGTGCTGACAGATGGAAGTGATCCAAAAGCAGGCAAGAGTCCATGTTAGAAACAGCCCCCCTGTTCCACTCCACTCAACAGGCGCCCCATTTGAAGACCAAGCTGCCCATTGGCCACATATATGCAGGGGGCCTAGGTCCAGACTATGCATGCTCCTTAGTTGATGTCTCAGTCTCTGGAAGCCCCCATGGGACTGGGTTAGCTGTCTCTGTTGGTCTTCTTAGAGGTTCCTGCCCCTTCCAGATATTTCCATCTTTTCCCCAACACTTCCACAGGACTCCATGAGCTCCACCCTATGCTTGGCTGCAAGTCCCAGCATCTGTCTAGATCCACTGCTGGCTGGAGCCTCCCAGACTACAGTTAAGTGAGGATCCTGTCTGCAGGCATAGCAGAGCATCAATAATAGTGTCAGGGACTGGCTCTCTACTGTGGGGTGGGTCTCAGGTTGGGCCAATTGTTGGTTGGACATTCCCTAAATCCTTGTTCCCTCTTTAGTGCTGCACTTATTGTAGGCAGGGTAATTTTTGAATAAAAGTTTTTGTTAGTGGGTTGTTATTCTTTTCCTTCTGCTAGTCTTACATGTTTAGGGGGCGGTCCCTTCAGTCTTCATGCCATCCCCCATTAGGAGTCTCAGCTAGACTCACACCCATATCACCGAGAAGCTTCTGGAAGCCAAAGGACACTGTCAGTAGAACAAGACCACAGCCTACAGATTGGGAAAAGATCTTCACTAACCCTACATCAGCCAGAGGACTAATATCCAAAATATATAAAGAACTTAAGAAATTAAAAATCAACAAATCAAATAATCCAAAATAAAAATGGGATACAGAGCTAAACCAAGAATTCACAACAGAGGAATCTCGAATGGCTGAAAAGCACGTAAAGAAATGCTCAATGTCCTTAGCTATCAAAGAAATGCAAATAAAAATGACTCTATGATTTCATTTCACACCAGTCAGAAAGGCTAAGATCAAAAAACCAAGTGACAACACATGCTGCCAAGGACGTGGAGAAAGGGGAACATTCCTCCATTGATGGTGGGAGTGAAAATTTGTACAACCCCTCTGGAAATCAATCTGGCACTGTCTCAGGAAATTGGGAATAGCTCTACCTCAAGACCCAGCTATACCACTCCTGGGCATACACTCAAAAGATACTCTACCATACAACAAGGACATTTGCTCAACTATGTTCATAGCAGCTTTATTCTTAATATCCAAAAACTGAAAACAACCTAGATATCCTTCAACCGAAGAATGGATACAGAAATTGTGGTACATTTACACAATGGAATACTACTCAGCTATTAAAAACAAAGGAATCATGAAATTTGCAGGCAAATGGGTGGAACTAGAAAAGATTATCTTAAGAGAGTAACCCAGACCCAGAAAGACGAAAATGGTGTGTACTCACCTATAAGCCGATATTATACCTATAGTACAGGATAACCATACTACAATCCACAGACCTAAAGAAGTTAAGTAACAGGAGGGCCCAAGGAAGGGCGCCAGAATGTCACCCAGAAGGGAAATAAAGGAGACAACAGAAATGGATGAAGAGAGGGAACTGGGCAGAAGATGGAATGGGGAGGGAAACAGGAAGGGGGATCAGATGTGGGAAGAATGGGAGTGAGAGGCGAGACGGCTCAGAACAAGAAGGAAAACTGACATCTCTTTATCAAGTTGGAGGCCCACAACAGGGTAGGCTCCAGAGAGGATATGGGTAACTGTAGCTTAGATGTGTTTCCAAGGCAGAATCCAGTCACCGCTCTCACACCGCCTTCTTACATGTTGGAATAGCACAGTTTCCCCTTCTTTCACATTCTTGATGTTTTGACAGATCCAGGCCTGTGGATGGATAGAGTTCCAAGCTCTGACTGCCTCATGGTATTTCCCTGAATTGTTGTAGGCTGAAGATTTTTGTAAGAAGTATGTCCCATTATGTCATATATATGATATATGTCGTATATCAGCAGGGTCTCCTACCAGTTTGGTCACTTGGTTAGGGTACCTTTACAGAATGGTTGCTTTGCTGTGTCTGACTATCCTGTTTCCCAGGGTCCTTTGTCCCATGGCTTAGTACCCTTGGTCTTCCTCACCTATATCAATGATTACGTCAGTGTAAACAGTGCCTTCCTTGTTCAGCCAGTTCTTCCTTAGCTGGTTAGCCGGTATACTTCTGTATAGCACTTCTCCCTTTCGGTATCACTGTAGATTGTGGTGTCTTTTCTATTAACCTTTCTCCCCCTCCCCTAAAAGTCTGTTGCCATCATTGTTCATTCAGAGCTCAGATTGTCTCAGTTTGGCTCATATCATATGAACTCATTCAAGATGGCATGTTCCTCATGGTCTTTCCAATCACCCTACCTTGCCTTTTCCTTCTGGGGTACTTTGACTCTCAGTGATCTGGGATTGCTCCCTGCAGCCTGGACTTAAGCAGTCTGTGAGAGCTACCTAGAGTGTGGCTTTTTGTTGTTGTTGTTGCTGTCACCCAGCCTTCTTCTGAAGTCCTTGTGTCTCCTGAGAACAGCCAGGAGGTGCTGTCCACACATCACCTGGACCCAGCAGCCCTAAGCTCACAGAACACAGCAAACTGTGGCTGTGTTAAGCTCCTTCCTAAGCTTGCTGGGATTAGCTCTTCTTGTCAGCTAGAACTGATGAAAGAAAACAGACGTGGGCCAAAAAGGAGCCCACTTTGGGTGAACAAGTTATCCTTTGAGGATAAATACAATCCTCTTTTTTCTTTAAGCTTTTATAGTATTGAGCACAGAGCTTTAGAAGCAGAATGACCCAGAGTAAAGTTTAACTGTCTGTGTGATAACTGAGGTTAAAGCACAAGGGACTCAGTGACACATCGGCTTTGGGATGGACCAGCCTGAAAGTGTAAAATTTTTCTAGGACCAAGAAATTTAGCCTTGAGTTACTTCTGGCAGAGTTTATCATGTTGTTTTTATTCATGATATTTTAAAATATAAGTAGACCTTCTAGCCAATGAAACCAGGCCCTGTGGAGGTGAGATGAAGTGGAAATTCAGACCATTTTGTATCATGAAGCCTGCTTGTCTTCATCCTGCTGCCTGTGATGCCTTCACTATGAATCTCAAATGCAGTTGGTTGACCAGGAGATGATAGGGGATAAGAACTTTGCTACAATTTATGCAGTGTATGGCTCCTTCTGTCACAGGAGTGCTCGAAATTATACCCATGGGGCTAATGAAGTTCTACCCAATTGTTTGCCAATTGTTCCCTTAAAACTGTTTTATTTTAAATAATTTCTTTGTGTGGCTCTGAAAGACATTTAGATAATATTACAATGAACACTGTCATTGGCATTTTAAAAATCTGCTAAGGTAATAATATTTACTTCCCAGCCTGTCATAAACTAGAACAGGGTCTGCCTAGGTCATTGAGAGTTAAACCAGACCTTAGCCTGGAGTTCAACAACACTGGCCTGGGACCTGTGAGCTGGCCATAATGATGTGGACTTGGAATACTTCAAAATGAAAAATGATCTTCATAAGCCATTAAATATTCCTGTTATTTTGGGCATTTGAGATCTCCAGACTATCTTCATGGTAGATGGAAGGCTATAAATGGACAGCTCAGAGAGAACTTAACTATCTTTTTCCTTCACTAAAACCGAGAAATCACCTTCAATGCTGCGTGTCTCGGTGATTAAAAATCCACCCACTCCACGTGGAATCACTTTAACCTTATTACCCTTTCTACCCATAGAGAGATGGGGCCATAAACATGTCTCTTGTCTAAACTATAAGCCTGATGGCATTTTTATGAGCCAACTACTACCCCAATTAAAGAACAAGAAATTCTTCCTTTAAGACAGTTCCCTTTCTAGAGATGTAAGAGATATTATGACCCATGCACACTGGTCCGTGCAGCCTAGGGGTTCCTGGTGCTGTGGCCAGGGCTGCATTGGTCACTTGCTCTCGGGACTGCACAGCATGATGGCTTTACATGTGTATTCATCAGCAGAGGCAGAGAAAGTCAAGCCATTGATCAGGTAATGTGTTTTTCTTGAGTTATGTCTACAGAATATCCAGTTAAGCAGCTGAATGGAAAATCCAAGTCCTTGATAGTTTCCCAAAGAATCTAATGCAGTCATATGTTTGGATTAATATTGTGACACATGCCACCCTGGGAAATGCCTCAGACTGTTACAGGGAGTTGATCCTGGTGATATCTTGCATTTTCAGACTTCACTCTGGAAGCTGATATTCAAGAACACAGCTTTTCTGTGATGACAGCTCAGAGGTGAATGGAAGGTGGAGATTTTTTCATGAGGTGACATCCTCTCATTCTTACTCATGCTGATCATTTCTCTGCATTCGTAAAATATTCTGGGTGGCCTTGAGGTCAGAATGGGGTCATCCCTGAAAGAGAAGAAATCTAGGTGACAACCCCAAGTGCAAATGTGGGTGTGCAACCTCAGCCTGATTCAGAATGGCTGGTGCCTCTTTCAGTGCCCTTCCCCATCCTGACCATTCCCGTGGGAGAAGAGGCAGCTGTCAAGGCTGTAGGGCTGTATTTCCTTCTGAATGTTCCATTTGGCACCTCATTTCTTCCTTCATCCAGCATCTTGGAAGTATGGGGGGGGATATGCTCAGAACAGGTGGGGGGGGTCATGAAGAAGCCATTCACCATAAGTATGTGAGGTTTAAGAGCAGATTGTGAAGCGCATAGAGGAACCATGGTGAGCGGCCATTACCAGAACCATTGTGCCTATAGGAGTAAGGAAAGGGGATGGGGACAACACTGTGAGCGCTGCTTATGTCAGGGATTTGAGAGCAGATATCAGCTAGAAAAGAGCCAGCAAAAAGCGTGTCCTGCCCTCTCATTCCTCCCACTCTTTCATCTGCCATTCAACTCGTCCCCAAAGGACAGGCTAGGCTTCCTGTGGCACAGAGAAGAGGCATTAATACATGGAGACTGGATCAGGAGGAACAAAGGCAGAATTTACAGCAATTCTGCCCCCCATTTCTTTCTTTTTTAAAAAATTATAGAACAAGGCTTGTTTCCTCTGGTTTACAGAAATAGATTCTTTGTTTAAAAAAAAAGTGAGAGGGAGTGGAAAATAATCCTGGCAATAATTAAGTACTGTTTAGAGATTCATTATAACAAGACTGTGCCAGAAAGAGATGTGATCTGTCCCCTCCAGAGGTCTGGTGTTCCCCACACTCATTTTGGTTCGTGTCTCTTTATTTATTTAATTTTATTTTTTAATGCTCACTAATATTTCACTACCAAGTCTTGGGTTGTTTTGTTCTGTTCTGTTTCACTCAGTGGGTGGAACCTTTTTTCGAACTCTCTCTCCTGTTGTGATTGGCAGAATGCTGGACTAATGGGAAAACCATGAGCTTGCCAGGTATTAAGATGGACCTTGTGGTTTCTGTCCATCCTTAGTCCATGGCAGGGTTCAGTGATTGCTGGAGCACCCACTAGTTACATCCACTCTCTTCCCAAACAGATCATCAAGAAAAAGACTCATGCATAAGTCTCCTAGGTGAAGATGCTTGTGGTAAGCGTACAAGATGACCCAGATGTGTACCACACGATTTGTTACCTCTGAAGACTACAGTGGGATAAAAATAAGTAAACATCAGTGTTTTACCACTGTAATGTTTTAAATGAGAAAAATCCCCCATAATTTCATGTATTTGACTATTTGGTCCCAAGTGTTTTGGGTGATATTGTTTAGAGAGGTAATGGAACTCCTAGGACATAGGACCTTGCTGGAAAAGTTCATCATTGTTGGCAGATTTGAGAGTTTATAGTCTTGCCCCACTTCCTGCTTACTGACTCTACTTCCTGCGTGTGATTGTAATGTGAACTCACAGCTTCCTGATCTTACCATTAGGCCTGCCTATGGCCATGCCTTCCCCACCATTATGGATGTTAGCCCTCTGAAACTGTTAGCCAAAATAAGCTTTCTTCTTGGTCGTAGTGTTTCACCACAACAACATAAATAGTAACTAGTGCAGCCATCTTTACCTTGGTGTTAACATAGTCCATCACTTTGGAATTAAGTGGAGTACTCTATTCTTTATTCCAGACACAGCTCACCCAGGACACATTGTCACAGCTCACCCATGACACATGTCATCCATTGATGACATGGATGAGAACATGATGTGGTGCTGATGAGAGCACAGCATATATCATTTGGAATGAACCGATGTGGATTAATGCTCCCAAACTCAAGACCTAAAAAAGTCAAGACCTACTGCATTCTCGGATTACTATCTTTAATGTTCTAAATGTGATCCTGTGCTATTTGTCCTCTTGTCTATGAGACTTTGTAAAAATATATTTATTCATTGGATTGCATAGTCATTGTAGGCCACTCACTGTGTTTTCTGCAACGATAGTGAGGAACAAAAAAAGAGTCCCTACATACATGAAGGTTCTATCCAGGCTAAAAGATGGTGAAAAAGAAATAATAAGCAATAAGGTCATCTGTACAATAAATAGAAAAGGAAAGAAAAAAATGGCAAAGAGATCTTTTCTGAGATGGATACTCCAAACAAGGGCCATTCATAGAGATAACCTAAAACCCCTACACAGATGTAGCCCATGGCAGTTCAATGTCCAAGTGGGTTCCCTCGTAATGGGAACAGGGACTGTCTCTGACATGAACTGATTGGCCTGCTCTTTGATTACCTTCCCCTCAGGGGGGTGCAGAGGAAGACAATGCAGCCACTCCTGATGAGACCTGATAAACTAAGGTCAGAGGAAAGAGGAGGAGGACCTCCCCTATCAGTGGACTGTGGGAGGGGCATGGGTGGAGAAGAGAGAGGGAGGGTGGGATTGGGAGGGGGGCTACAGTTGGGATACAAAGTGAATAAGCCATAATTTATAAAAAATAAATTATAAAAAAGAAAAGGTGTTAGAAAAAGCACAGATAGTATGGGGAGGGGAGAATTTATAAGGACAGAGATGAATTGGGGTTGCCACTTTAATTCAAAGTAAACTCTTTGAGGAGGCTGCATTTGAGCAACTTCAAATTGGGGAAGAATTGAGAGAGAGAGATCTCTAAGTGACAGCGTGCAGGCAGCGGGGTGTAAGGGCAGGACGCCAATGGGGATGGAAGCATGCACGAGGCAGTACAGAGGCTGCTGAAGTGGAATAAGGGAGAAGGAAATAGGGAAGAGAGCAAAAGGGATGGGATAACGAGACCTTGGAGTCCACTAGAGTTCTCTTACTTTCACTGAAGAATGAAGAGCTCTTTATTACCTCAAGAAGTGACATAACTAGACTTGGGTTTCTAAAGGGTCAACCAGAATGCTGGATTGATAAAATATAAAGGGCAAGTGGAAAGTTCAAGATACTGCCAAGCACTTATGGCTCCCCATGAGCTGGTGACAAGGGAGAACATGAGAAGGCATTAAATTCTAGGGCCAATTTGAAGGTGATGACAACATCCTGAAAGAATGGACATGAGTGAGAAGTCCATAGGGCAGTCCAAGGTTCTTGGTCTGAGTAGGTGTAAAAATAGTTGAGAAGGCTTGTACAAAGTAAGCTCTTCAGGGAGATCATATGTTCTGTTCTGGAAATAAGTTCTAGAACTCCTGGGAGGTTGAGGCCATGAAAAGGCAGATGATTATGAGAAGCATTCATCTGGTGTGAGGCAGCAGGTCAGAGCTGTAGATGGAGCAGAAGACTGGGACAGAAAGAGACTACTTGTACCGATGGATCAGCCCCATGGGAGAGTGTTGGCAGGGATTTCAAGGACTTAGTGCCTTGCACTCCAGAGAGCAACTGAGGAAATGGAGAAGAGCTGGAAATATGGTCTGGGAATCCAGGCACCTGGACAACGGGAGAGCAAGCATCATGGTGCAGACACTATGTCACCAAGTGACACAGGGGCCATTGATGACATGGATGAGAACATGATGTGGTGCTGATGAGAGCAAAATGTTGACTAGAATGGTTACAGAAGAGAACGTGAGGCAAATCAGATAGGTAACTCTCAGTAGAAGTTTTGTACAAATGAAGTACAGTAGCACAAAAGTGGAAATATTTATTTTACTTGTTTATACACTGTGGAATGTCTATTCTAATGGAAAGGTCTTTGTTCCCCCTGAATAACTGGCTTTTAGTTTTTATCTTTTTATTAACTGATATTAATCTTTTATTCTACAAATGTGGTTTCCTTTTCATCAATAGACACAGAAAATCATTACTCCCATAGCTTAGTAAGCATGTATAAGTCATTCTATAGCTCACCAAGTACGTTTTCATTTACCTTGTCATATAATTATTTAATTGTTATAGTCTTGATTATAGATATGAAGATAACCCCGCATATACTGTTTTCATGTTTGTTTAACTTGTAGTTCTTTAGGAAAATATGACATTGCTCCATCTGAATTTTTGTCCTCTTTCACAGATTAAAAACCCAGATCAATTAGTTTGTAGTTGAAATCATGTTTATTGGTCCTGGGTTTGCTTTTGGCTTTACCTGGTCTAATTAATGTACAGTGAGTTCAATGCTGTTACCCATGATAGTTCCACAGTGTAGTTTTTGTCTCTGCAGTAGCACAACGCACCCTAGCACCAGAGACTCTTGGTGTTAGGACATTCAAGTGGGACACCCATAGTCACATGCAGGTTATAAGAAACACTGCCTCTTTATTCCTCATCTGAGCCTAATGTTTGACTGACTGATCTCGGAAGCATATTGGGAAGGTGGCTTAAATGGCCCCAGACATGTGAGAGATGAGGGAAAGTACTGAAGAGCCCTATGGGAAAAGTTAGCAATTGCTGACCAGAGAGGGAACGAAGAAGAAAGTTTTGAAGAGGAACATATGTTTGTGTTTGAATTTTAATTTTGTTGAGCAAATAAAATGTTACTGATGAGTCTTTCTACTTAGTGCAGTAAAAATCTTGGAAGTGAATGAATTCCGAACACGGAATTAATTTCTAGAAATTGAAAGGAAGAACTACTAACATGATTATTGCTTATTCTTTTGTCATTTTTTGTGGTAGTTCATTAACCTTCAGTGCATGTGACTTTGGTGGTTGGATACTGAAAAATGGGAGATCACAGTGCCTGAAACCATTTATGATAAAACAACATGTTCAGTAAATCATATTCTAAAAGCAAAAGAGGGCCGAGAGAGTGACAAAATTGCCTGCCATTGATGTTTTCAGTAATGAGTATCAAACCAGCCGTGTGAATACACTGAAAAGTTCACAAGCCAAATGCTTTTAGTGGTTTAATTGTAGGGGTTGGGAACTGTATCTGAACAAAGAGGTAGCAAGAGGAATAGGTAGACTGACTTGACCAGGAAGAAATTGGATTTGAGAAGTCACACAGGAAATAAGGAAAATGAGTGGCCATGGGCTCCATGGCCCTGCTCCATTTATTCTAATGACTTGCTATTGGCTGAAGGGCCCAAGAGCTGGACTGTGGGAATTGCTTTCAGAGCCCAGGACATGTTCTTTTCAGTATTCTCAATGGGGGCCAGATGTCACTGAAGAGTGGCTTGATTTTTGGAAACAGCTAAATGTTCTAGAAGTAGAACTGACAATTAAGCCAACGATCAAGCTGAGAATTATCAACACAGTTAAAAAAAAAAATGAAAGAGTGTTGCAAAGGGTGGGAAAAACAGGAAGTGTATACACACAATAAGAAAGTTAAAGAAATATTTTTTCCTGAGGTCTTATATGCTAATTCCACAAATGGTGATCATTTTACCAGTGAAATTAGCTAGGTTTCAGACAGCAAGATTTAGAGCCAAGATAAATGTGACTGTCTTACTGACATAATTGTGTTGGTTAGGTTTCTTCAGAACTAACCCAAGTTGAGCCAGGAAGGGGAGTGTGAGCCAGCAGGCAATCACATGGGCAACCTGGGCTTGCTGTTACTGGGCAACTGTGGAAGAATATGTCTCTCAGCATGACCCAAACTAGACCACATGGAAGTTGGGTGTCTTTCACTGATCTCTACCTGGCGTTTGCCAGGCATGTGTAGGCACTGTTGTTCTGGCCTGCACACTGCCCAGTGTGTCTTCCAAACCAGGGACCATTCACTCAAGGAGAGAGGTAGCTTCTTTGTCGGCAGCTTCACGGTGTCTCCAAACTATTCACGGAACATAGAATCCTCTGCTACTTTACTCTAAGCTAGAACAGCCTGTTTGGAATTTCTGTGATGGACATTTTCTCTCTCTGCACCACATAATGATGTAGCTTGAAATGAGACTAATATGACCAAAGAATTAAATTTTAAATTTTACTTAATTGTGATTTGCAGTTACCTATAGTTGGTAGCTGCCATCTTGGCAATGCTATTTCCAGTAGAATATAGGAAAACAATGCCTTCCATGTCTGCTTGTCTCAAACTTAGGTATTAAGAAGGAAGTGAGTGATATCTAATATATATTAGTTATCTAATACAAATAGATATTTATTAGGATCATATGTATGTGTACTTATATACATAACTAGATATATATCCATTCCCCACATCGGTTCAGCCCTTTGAACTTCAGCTGAATAGGCTTTCCTTCTTTCTTGGCTAATAAACAGGACTGTACTCAGCTGAAGATAACAGTGAATTAGTTAAGTTCAAGTTTTCAAAAGGTCTTTCTAGGAAATCCCCCTCCATTCATCCTACTTTTGTCAGCAAAAGAGTAATAGCTGGGGTCTCCATTGTGGGGAATCAATATGTCAGAATGCTTGATGCTTGACCCTGCCTAGGTAAGGAATGGTCCATATTGTTGCAAGGGAGTTTCTGGAGTTATCATTTGACTGACTTGATTGACAATGATTACTGGAAAAACGCTAGAGGCAGGCAGTTTTGTTTAGTCTTTAGCTTCACTCTACTGGCCAGTGTTTTGAAAAAACAAACAAACAAACAAACAAACATAAACTGTCAAAAAAATCACTTGGTGAAGGAATTCGGAAGTTTACTCACACCTGTTTCTGAAGCCTGAATTACCATCCATTAAGTTTTCCTGTAAATGAGCATTGGCACAATAGAACATAAACAACAACTGTGTGCGACATTGGCCTTCCCTCCCATCAGTCTTCATGTCTTTGGTCAAGGCAGGCATTAATAATCAGTTATAGTGTTCTTTCTCATGCACCAATGTTGACATGCTCTTAGTGCTGAGCTGGAAGCTCCTATATGGCAGGTAGCTCAAAATGAGTCCATTCATTTAAAAACAGTTAGCTATCTCCATATTATAAGAAGAGTAGATGATTCAAGTCCTGTTAATACTAAGACAATTTAATACATTTTTATTATTGTTCTCTAATTCTAGGGAATAAGAACACTAACATTTCTATATATCCTTCTCCCTTGATCTACTCTCCAGGCCATGGCTTAACAAACTGTACCTGCTTTTGTAGGGTAAGTTCAGCTACACCCTCTCATTTATGTGGTTTTTTGGCTGGTTGTATGAAAGAATGAGACTATATGGACTATAACAGCTGAAATGTTGACTGTCTGGCTCTTCATAGGTTAAGCTTTTTTTTTATTTTAAGAAATCATTTATATTCCAAGGCAAAAAGTTGAGCTAGACAGTTCCAGGCTTTGCATCACATTGTATTTCAGAGACTGTGTGTACACAACAGGGAAGGTAGGCAATGGCTTCATCTAAGAGAAAGGCTAGACACACAAATTTTCTTCATTTTGTCAAATTGATACAAGCCAGAGTCACCTGGAAAAAGGGAACCTCAATTGAGGAAGTGCCTGTACCAGATTAGGCTGTAGGACAAGAGTGCTGCATTTCTCTTTTTGGTTCTCAAATATATATATTTATTCATTATATATCCTGATGGAAGCCCCTTCCCTCAACTCCTCCTCTTCCCCTATCCCCTCCCTGTAGTCCACTGAAAGGGGGAGTTCTTTTCCTCTGTTGTCTGCCCCTAGCTTATCAAGTCTCATTGGGACTGCCTGGTTCCTCTTCCTCTGTGGCCTGATAAGGTTACCCCACCATAGGGAACCGAGTTCATGACAGAGGCTGCTCCTGCTCCCCTTATTCAGGGACCCACATGGAGACTGAGCTGCTCATGAGCTACATCTGAGCAGGGGGTCTAGGTCCTCTCCATGCATGGTCCTTGGTTGGTGCATCAGTCTGTGCAGGCCCCTCTGGGCTCGAGTTTTTTAGCTTTGTTGGTCTCCTTATAGAGCTCATGTCCCCTCCGTGTCTTTCTATCCCCCACGCTCTTCAGTAAGGCTCCCTGTGCACTGCCCAATGTTTTTGTGTGAGTTTCAGATCTGCTTCAAGAGAGGAAACAGGACAGGAGCCTACTACAGATTAAGTGTTCTAAGCCTAGCCTCGCCTCGTCTCTGGACGTCTGTAGGGGTAAATAGCTCTCCTTCCTGGGTCCCAGAGTTTCCAACATGAAAATACTAAATTTCAAGGTGTCTGTGTGGCTATGGAGAATGTTTTGCCACCAGACTTAAAATAAAGAAATGGACTGCTAGCACCTAGCACATTAAAATAGCAGACATGGTAGTGGTTGTTGTTGTTGTTGTTGTTTTGTTTTGTTTTGTTTTTAATAGAGAATAGACACTAGAACCTAGCAAACTCCTATCTGCCTTGAGAAGGCATGGGGAAAGAGCCTTCATTCACGCCCTAGGAACCCTTTTGTGTCAGTCATCTGTAGCTGTAGAACAAAATATCCTTAAGCTCGGTTGCTTCAGTCTGTCAGCATTTGCTGACATCATGGGTTGGTGGGTCAGCTGAGCACTCCTATTACACTGGCCAGGATCATCTCATCTCAATGGAGCTTGTTCATGTGTGACATCATCTGGGGATCGCCTGGGCTAGAAGGATTAGAATGGTTTCATGCATCTTGGAGTGGACTACCTATTGGCCAGATCTCTTATTCTTACTCCACCTGTAGTGGAAGCTCCTGAAGCCTGACCCAGGAAAACAAGACAGTATCACTTTGGTAATTTTTTTCATGGCCAAATAAAGGCACAAGGACAGTCCAAGTTCAAGAGATGGCACCATCTACTGGTGAGAGGAACAGAAAAGCCTAATTACAAAATGATGAATGAAGAGCAAGCAGGCTGAGACCTGGTCATTCTATCACATTCATTAGCTCTTCTATACGATTTAAAAAACAATACATTTAGGAGATTACCAATACCGCATACCTCTTAGCCTTATAAAACATTTTTTAAATATCCAAATATTTTCATCTAAAGCTTTAAAATATTTTATAAACTTTATTATAAAAACTTACAAGTACTAACCATGACACTAACATTGATCAGACCAAGCACCCTTTATCTCAGTGAATAGACTAGCCATTCTAAAGCCTCAGCTGCAACTTTGTAGCCTTATAAGAAGACAGAGACTGCACATCCTTAGATTTAGTAGGAAGAAACTGTGAAATAAAGCTGCTCATTAGATAGTTCTTGGCAAAGGCAAGATCCCCTGGACCTGCCAGTCTTGCTATGTAATGTGGTCAGGGAAGCCTTGGGCATGTCCAGATGTTATTTTGGGTCTGGCCTTCCACAGTTTGTCTCTAATGTAACAGAGCTACAGACCTTCAGGGCCACATGGCCAACTACATATCAGTTTTCTTTCTTTGAAATTTCCTGGAGCATCATAAGCCCTCAGATTCTCTAAGGAAGGACCCCGAGAGACCCTCGATTCCCAGACTGGAGATTCCATAGGCCATGTATTCTCTCCAAGGCTACTTGAAAAGTGAACTTCAGGGGGTCTAGGTCCTCTCTTTGCATGGTCCTTGGTTGGTGCATCAGTCTCTGCAGGACCCCATGGGCTCAGATTTTATAGCTTTGTTGGTTTCTTTGCGGGGCTCCTGTTCCCTCCAAATCCTTCTATCTCTCCCTTCTTCCATAAGACTCCCTGCACTCTTCCCAAAGTTTGGCTGTGAGCCTCAGCATCTCCTTCGATCCCCTGTTGGGTGGAGTCTTTCAGAGGACCCTCTATAGTAGGCTCCTATCCTGTTCCCTCTCTTCCACCGCTTCGCTTCTGGTGTCTGTTGTTTGCCATTTGGAGCAGGAGCTGCTTCTGTCATGAACTCGGTTGCCTGCTCTTTTGTCAGACCATTTCCCCTAGTGATGCTGTCTTGCCAGGCCACAGAAGAATAGGATCCAGGCAGTCCTGATGAGACTTGATATGCTAGGGGCAGATGACAGAGGAGTCCCCTTTTCAGTGGACTAGGGGAAGGGCAATAGAGGAGAAGAGGGAGGAAGGATGGGAACAGGAGGAGTTGAGGGAGGGAGCTACAATTGGGATATAAAATGAATAAACTGTAAAAAATAAGATAAAATAATAAAGTAAAATAAAAAGAAAAGTGAACTTCACGGCAGGCAGGATGTCATTTGGATACCTGGGATTGGACCCTCCTGGTGGACTGCCAGCTTGGTCTCATTTGCTATTCAGTGTCAGCCAGTTGTTAGGACTAAGTGTGGAGAAGCCCAAGGAAGTTTGAGTTTGTCCTCTGGGGTTTATAGCAGCGTAGGAACCTGATTCCTCCACATGCAGGTGTGACCTTGGACAGCATGCTGACCTTGAGAGGCTTCAGGTTTATTCCAAGAACATGGGAGTACTAATGGCCCTTCTGTGAAAATTGCCTGTGTATGGTGTATGTGTATGGTATATGTTTATGTATATGTGTGCATGTGTATGGGTATGTGTGTGTATGGGTATGGTGTATGTGTATTTATGTGTATGTGTGTGTGTGTATGTGTGTGTGTGTGTGTGTGTGTGTATGTGTGTGTGTGTGTGTGTGTGTGTGTGTGTATGTGTGTGTGTGTGTGTGTGTGTGTGTGTGTGTGTGTGTGTGTGTGTGTGTGTATGTGTGTGTGTGTGTGTGTGTGTGTGTGTGGTGGTATGCCTGACTTCTGTGCGTGGAACAAGCCCTCACTCCCTGCAAGCTCTTGTTACCACCCTTGTTTTATGGGTCCGTAGCAGGCCCTTTGGCAATTAAGTCCAAGCATGGGCCTAGTCTGTCCTCTTCAAAGGGTTCTCCACTGTCTTTTTTTTTTTTTTGTCTTTTTTTTTTACTTTATTTATTTATTTATTTATTTTTTATTAATTACACTTTATTCATTTTGTATCCCCCCATAAGCCCCTCCTTCCTCCCCTCCCGATCCCACCCTCCCCCCCCTTTCTGCATGCATGCCCCTCCCCAAGTCCACTGATAGGGGAGGTTCTCCTCTCCTTTCTGATCTTAGTCTATCAGTTCTCATCAGGAGTGGCTGCATTGTCCTCTACTGTGGCCTGGTAAGGCTGCTCCCCCCTCAGGGGGAGGTGATCAAAGAGCAGGCCAATCAGATTATGTCAGAGGCAGTCCCTCTTCCCATTACTATGTAACCCACTTGGACACTGAACTGCCATGGGCTACATCTGTGCAGGGGTTCCAGGTCATCTCCACGAATAGTCCTTGGTTGGAGTATGATTTTCTGGGAAGTTCCCTGTGTTCAAATTATCTTGTTCTGTTGCTCTCCTTGTGGAGTTCCCGTCCCCTCCAGCTCTTACTATTTCCCACTTCTTACATAAAATTCCATTCACTCTGCCCATCAGTTGGCCATCAGGCTCAGCATCTGCTTTGACAGTCTATACTGCAGAAGCTTTCAGAGGCCCTCTGTAGCAGGTTCCGAGGTTGTTTCCTATTTTCTTTTTCTTCTGATGCCCATCCTCTTTGCCTTTCAGGATGGGGATTGAACATTTTAGTTAGGGTCCTCTCTTTTGCTTAGTTTGTTTAGATGTACAGATTTTAGTGGGTTTATTCTATGTTGTATGTTTATTCTCCACTGTCTTTTTAAGGCGAGATCTGGAAGGCCCACTTTAGAGTGGAAACATCTATGTGTTCCCATGGTGATGTCATTTTTTATTCACAAGGCACTTTCTGTATTTTGAAGGGGATAACTTCTCAGCACAGAGATATTTGCTGAGCTTTGAAAGAGCAGTAAACTTACTGAACTGTGGAGAGGCATTCTTCAGTACTGAGCTCCCAATAAACCTGTTTGTAATTACTCTGAATGCTTTTGGGGTTCCCTGTTGTAGCTTCCCTGGTATATTCCCATGGGAAATGCCTCAGGCTGTAGCTGCATGTGTTTGTTTGAGTCCAGTCTTCAGTCTTATCTGGAAGCCACATTTTAGCCGATGGTACTTAGCTTTTGTCTCCAGGTGTCTATTTGATACTTTTTTCTCTTTCACTTAGCATGTATGTGAGGGCTCATTCTGTAGAAAGGATTAAATAAACACATACAGTGAAGACTCCATGACAATATTCATAACCATCGCTGACTCTACAATAATCTATGAGATCCTTTAAAAAGTCATTTCAATTTCTTAGCTGTTCTTAACATCTTATATGTCCTATTTTGTTTGGAAAAGTAAAAGAAACACATTGGAAAAACTTAACCTAATGTATGTCAGTGTTAGAAGACACAGAAATTGTTAAATAACTATCAGAGTTTCATTTCACTTTGCTTTCCACATGGTGTTTTAGAGAGAGCCCGCCCTGGTATACCTGCTGGGCAGAGCTGTTTTCTTAACCCAGGGCTGCAGGATTTGCCAAGACTAGGGGCTGAGGTCCAAGAACCAAGAGGGAGCTAGGGGAAAGCACTAAACTCAAGGCAGTGTCCCCAAATTTCAAGCCAGTAGCAAGTCAACTGAAGGCAGCCCAAAGTTCGTAATACTTTAGTTATTGTTTGGTAAACCTGCTTAGACAGAAGGGAGGTGGGGAGGACACCAACACATTCTGGAAAGAAAGTGAGTGCCACAGGATGTCTAAAGGATTTCCTTCTTTTAGTTTCTGAAGCAGGGGGTGTTGGATGAAGTACTCTTCTATCTGGGGTCATTCACCCTGTTAAATGTTTTACTCCCTGTTTCAGTCATTGGAACCTAGGGAATAGGAAGGAACAGAAAGTATGCTCAGGTCATTCAGTTTTGGATGGTGCTATGGACAGAACTAAACAAAAAGATATGTTGGCATCCTCATCCACCCTTGAGAATGCAGAATTTCTTGGGAATAGGGTCTTTACAGAGGCACCTGCATTAAGGCAACACTGTTAAGACCAGACTAAACAGGCCTGACTGGGGTCCTTATAAAAGAGGGCATTAAGACACTGTCTTAGTTTGTTTTCTAAGGCCATCATAAACAATGCAACCAAATCAATGTGGGAAGGTAAGAACTTGTTTCAGCTTACTGTTGCAGTCCATCCTGATGGGAAGTCCAGGCATTGTTGCAAGCAAATCAAACAAAAATCAAGACTCAAAAGTGTAATAAGTCAGTGCTTGTCAGCTGGGAATCATTCAGGGTCCTCTGGATTTTAAAGGGTCTGGGCACCACCACTTCTCCCTATCGTCTGCAGCACCCCCTTGTCTTACAGGCTCAAGCCAGTTCCCTACAGCTGCTACTATCCTTGGAGGTCATCCCAAACTCCTGGCATCTCCAGTATTCTGATGTCATAGTCTGCGCCTTAAACAATAGCCTCTCCTGGGCTCCCATCAGGGACTCCAGTCCTGCCACTGAGTGTCAAGCCCCAGCAATTCTCCATGACTGCTTCATGCCGCCAGAACAAGTGCTTCATGGGAAACCCCTGCACATTACCAAGTGTGGCTGTCATGAGGAGATGCAGCCTTGGCCCTTTTTGGACCACAGCGACTGTGTGATGATGCCAAAGAAATGCTTCCCAGAAGAGTTCACCTCTGTGATGCTCCTGTCTCTTTAACCACCACTCATTTCTCAGTTCCACCTAACCAGAATATATTTGTCCCAATAAAGCAAAGGTTTCTGTTTAGTGGTTCTGGTTTCTTGTTAACCACAGCTGAGAATGTGAAGATGCGTGCAGACATTTGGGTGAGGTGTCTACAATCCAGGGGCATGGAAGGTTGGCAGCAAATTACTGGATCTTGGATGAAGCTGAAACAGATTGTTCTTCATAGGCCTTGGATGGAGATGGTGCTACCTACTCCTTCATCTTGGATGTTTGTCTCAAGAACTGTGAGACAATAGGCTTCTGTTGAAGCCACACAGTCTGTGCTGCTGAGTGGCAACAGCTATAGCAAATTCACAGAGATGCCTTGGGCTGTGTGTTCTTTCTCAATGGCCCCACTGTCCTGTTTATATCATCCTATAACATGGGCAGATGGATAGAGTCGGGTGAGGGAAGAACAGGACAGAATTCAATGTCCAGACAGTGTCAGGTCCCCTTTAAAAAGGCTGGGAGTAACCTGGCAATGTACTAACACACACCCAGAAATTAGAGCACAGATCGGAGATTTCTCTCTCTGATCTTGTCATCTAGATGTCCTGTGTATGACAAAATTACTAATATAAAAATACCATTGCATGGTATTCCTCCTTCGTGGAAGCCACAGTAACACAAGGAAATTCAAGTATTCACTGTACTGAAGGTTTGCCACAACAGCTAATGAGATAGCTCTTAGTGGTTCCTTATTGTGAAAAAACTGAGACTTTGGGCAGAAGATGACTTGTACAGGTAAATGACAGCCCAGAGATCAAGGTCAGGACACCTGACTTGCTAGCTCTCCGCTTTCCCCACTACTTCGAAGGGCAGTACATCGAATTCAGGGTGCTGGCTGAGTCCTCTGGTGTCAGTGGGGTCTGGGTGTAGGGTTTTTTTCAGCTCTCTCACACCGAGATCTTCCAATGAATTATTTAAGGTTGGCAGCTGCTTTAAGATCTTTGTCTTGTTCGGGGATGCTCACAGGGACCAACTACCTGGGAACTGCTCCTTATATGCAGATTCTGGTATCCAGCCCAGGCATACAGATCAAGGTTTTAGAACTAAAGTTCTAAACAGAACGGTGTTTCACACACACACACACAAAAATATTTAACAGTTATGCAAGGATCATGGTGGTTTGGGAACCACTTTTATTTTTTCCCCTTCAGAGTACATTCTGGAATTTAGCTAATGAAGAGTTCTGTGGTCTTCCCATAAAATCTATGCTAAAAGATTGTGGGGCATGGTCCTCTTATTGTTTTAGATATTCATAATATTTATTCTATTTATAGAATATAGTATATATTTATGGAATATCTAACTATTTATAGTGCCACATTCAAAGCATTCCAGAGGAACCAGGATGTAAAGAGAATGCCCACTCCTTCTCTCAACAATGGCATGTAACTTCCAGACACAGGAACCCTGGCCTGAAATTCAAAAACTTTACACAATCCCTTAGATGGACGTCATTCCTCATATGCACAGATTACAGATATTTTGATGTAATCCAGCCAGATTCTTCACTCTGCAAATGAAGCTGGAAGTCTATGTTCCATTGAAACTTCCTTGAAAGGGCAGGTTGTCTAGGTTGAAGGTTCCTAATGCCGGTTACATTCTTCTCACTGTCTCTGTTTTTGACCAGGGGTGTAAATGCTTCTAAATGCAATTGCCAATCTGCATTTCTGAGATATCTGTGTCCCAGCTGGAGCGCTTGCTATACAGGCACCATGATGTGCAACAAATGAAGCTTTCTGGGAAAGAGGGTAAGCCAGGAACCAGAGAAGCATGTCTGAGGAGAAACATATCTCAGTTTGCACGCACAGCTTAGGTTAACTGAGTCTGGGTCTTCCTGCAGCACGTCCTAAAATAGTCCTCTTTAACCTGTGGATGCAGTCCAACACATTTGTAAACAAGTTTCATATGGAATATAAAAAACTGAACGCCTATTCCAGAATGAATGGCAGTGCTTTCTCTGGAAGGTTGCCTATAATGCTAAGGAACACCTAATCTGCGTCCTATGGGTAAATGGCCATCACTTGTTCTCACTATGGAATCATTGTCCTAGAGTGGTTCATTGTCCATGGAGTAGGAATCTTAGAGAGACAGCATGGTGTGATAAAAATGAGCACAGTGTTTAGGGTGGGAGGCCTGAGAGCTCAGTGCTGACACTTACCTCACAGCACAGGGGATAAACTCCTGAGGCTTTCTGGGCTTGTGTTTCACGTCTGTAATAATATCTGTGTTTAAAGTATTTTTGAAAAGCAAATGGGGTGGTGAGTGTTCAAACACTACATTTTTATAAAACATTGATTATTATTACCAGTGTTATTGGGACGTTAGTCTGCCTGAGGGGATCAACTTTGATTTATACCTACAAAAGCTAAGTGTTAAGAGCCTACACTTGTTTCCGGGTCTATTTTTCCATGACTAGCCTTTAAACAGTTAAATCACTCAGAGCCCTAGATGGTAAGTAAAGCTGATTATCCTTCTGTTCTAGAGCTTAAAATTCATGCCAGAAAATATTGGCAGTAACCAAGATGACTGGGCCATTGGCCAATGCAGGTCCATTAATAAATCCTTACATCTTGCCTAGGCACTGTGGGAAACTGGTGTAGAGCCACAGCCCTGCACTCTGCCAGTGTTCCAAACACTTTTCGGTTGGTATCTGTCATGACAAGCTTCTACTGGGTTGGCCGTGTTAATCTTTGAACAGATCTGATGTTTTAAATCATATTCGATTATAGTGCCCATGCATTGGAAGGTTGGGCAATCACAAGTTAAGCTGTTAATGTTGAATGACATGGGAACATTTTATAGTAACTATTTTGGTGCAGTGTGGAAATATGTGTACCAAGTGTTAAGAATGTGTCCCTGTTGGCAAAAGGAAGTTATCTTTATTTTCATCTTTGTATCGTTGGGATTTTTTTTTTTAAGAAATGCTAATTCTGCTGGAGAATGTGACTTCATGGGAGATGTTATGGTTGAGAAAGGTCTTAATGGATGTATAGAAGTTCAGAAAGGTGGACTGTGGAGTGAGAGCAGCGTGGATTAATTAAGTAGCAGCGGTGGTCTGTTCTGAACCAGTGGCTGTATAGGGCAGGCCACATTCAGGTTGACAGTGGTTAAAACAGTACAGCACTGTGATACCTGCTTAGTCTAAGTTTGAGTTTTGGCCTTACTGTTTTAACTGTGCAACTTACCTTATCCATTCTCAATGCCTCCATTTGTAAAAAGCAAGAAGCGTTAGGACCAAGGTTGGGTGTTGGTGGTGATTGAATGATTAACATGTTAAGCAATTAAGCTTATACCCAAAGTGCTTGGCAAATGTCAGCAATGGTGTGATTTAGTCTACCGTGTCTCAATGTTGTGGTAGACATTGTGTTGGGCCCTGCAGAAGCATATAGCCTCATTTCTCTGACAGCTGGAGAGATTCTATGGCAGCTAAGTGCTCTATGGGATTTCAGAAATTGTTCAGACAGAGAGAAGAAGCATGAGTATTCATGCTGGCATGGTTGACACCAGGTGAGAACAGTTCTGCTGCATTCGGAATGTAAGATGAATTCCACATGGAGCAGAGAGAAAGGTGGGCAGTGTTGGGAGCCCACGCTGGATACACTCAGTAAAACACAAAATGGGGAAAGGCCATACAGGAAAACATGTTAGGTTGTGAGTTTATGTGTGTAGCATGCTTAGTGGCAGTCTTAGAGCACATGTGGTGTGGGCCCATCCATATTTCCTAAGGTCCTGAGGTTGTGTTTCTCATGGACCTCACCTATGGCTAGTATCGATTTACAAGTGGTTTGATCTCTCTTTTCCCACAGTGTTAGTAATAAGCTCTGATTGCTGACTCAAGAAGGAATCATGGCAGACTTCCATGCGGGTGTTGGTGTCTTGGTTAGAGGGAGCAGATGTCTGTGGAGCCCTTCCTCCTTCAATGGTAGGCAGGGTGGTAGTCAGGTATGAGGGAGCTGTGACCATGCTCAGGCCACAGCAGAGTGTATGGCTGTCTATCTCATATTCCAAAAGGCTTCTTTGCTTTTTAACTTTCCTTCATTTTTGGCTCCGTAATTATTTTTGAATTTTAATGATATGGTTAAGATATATACCCAACTGGGTTTCTAATTGGACCAATGATCATGTCTCTAAGCCAGCATTCTGAATGCTAATTTTTACAGGTGTGGATAGCCTTAACTGGCTTATAACTTTGCAGATCTTCCCAGATTGGTATGCATATTCAGCGAAACCCCAACCAAAGGCCCAACAAGGTTTACAGATGTTAACAGAGTGATTCTAATGTTCATATGCAGAGGTAAAAGTTCAGCTATGAGCTTCCTTATAATGGGTAGGATGGTCAGGAAAGTTATATCTGACTTCAGCACTTGGCACAGAGGGACAGAAGTGAAGTTAATGTGGCTCTAGAAAAGAATAGAGGAAAAAAACAGAAAGATAACTGGCACAAGACAATACCTCAACGCAAACTGGAATCAACTAGGACAGCCTCAGTAATGGCATTGGCTAGTCAGCCGTTACGAAAACAGTTCATCGGGGAAGAGGGAGGGGACACACTTGGGATGAGTATGAATTCTGTTCAACTGTTCTGTGAACTCAAAACCTCTCTGGAAAATTAAATCTAGAAATAGATGAACACAATAAAGTAAGCCTATAAAATGGGAGTTTTAAGTTAACGTTTGTGACCAATTAACTTTTAAAATATATTAAAATAGATTCTGGGCTGTGCCCACAACACTGTGTCTGGTACAAAAGATGAAAGGTTAATGTTATTCCATCAAAAAAAAATCTTACCTTTAGAGAGATGCATGACATTGCAGGAGGCCATACGGGGTTGGAGATCAGTCAATTTAAACCCTATCTCAGACCATCTTTAAAATGCAGTATACATAATGTACTTTTGCATCCACAAAGTGAGGGTGGCCAGAGCTACCCCTTGGGGTTATACTAAAGATGAATGGAGATTAGGTCTGCAAAGTGGTTAGACAGTAGGGCAGCATGGAGCTCAAGTCCCACCCACACTTGCTTTGTCTTCAAACCTCCCTAGTGCTGAACAGAAAGAACATCTCTCCACAAGTCAGTCAAGTGTCATGCCATCTTTGGCATGTGTTCTGTGGTGGCGTTGCCAATCAATGACAGACAGCTCCTCTGGCAGCTCACAACAAGGTGGTAATTGACCTTGCTTCTCCCAGGACATCTGTTCAGACTCTGCCAGAAGCCAAGGAGTCCCCAATGTGGGGGTTTGGTTTCACATTGTGGCAGTCCAAACATTCTTTATGGGCTGGCAAAAAGCATTTCACACTTCAGATGGGCCTCGGGAGGATGATTTGCTTTCTTCAAGAAGGGCTGGGAATTTCCAGATGATTGGAAGTTTCCACCCTGTTCATTTTAATGCTCTCAGACTCCCCTCAACACACTCAGTCATATCAGAGGAGTAATCATACAGTAACAGGAGTTGAACTGTCACTAAGTTGGACAATACAGATACAAAATATTTCCACTGTTCTGTGGCACAGAGCACACAGAATGTTCTGTCCTTTGCTGGCCACCCTTTTTATCTCCTACATGTATCTCCCCTTTGCTGTTACTGTTGTCACCACCCCAGTTCTGCTGTAAGTACTTAATGATTATCTTTTAGCAGGCTGCCTGTAGCACTGAAGCTCTGGTTTCTCAATGGCAGACTTTCTCCTCTGCTCAGTGTTCAAACTTCTGCTAGAATCCCAGGACATCCAGCACATCTTTGCTTCCCCATTCCCCAATACATGGCAAAAGGGAGTGCAGGTTCCTGAGGAGACCAGAGATGTCAGATCCCCCTGAGCTAGACTTACAGGCAGTTGTGAGTTGCCTGATAAGGGTGCTGATAGTGGAACTGGCATCCTCTGCAAGAGCAGTATTCACTCTTAACTGCTGAGCCAGCTCTCCTGCCGCCATAGCAACTTATAAAGTTATTTCTCCAAGAAATTCCTTTCTAAACCAGCCTAGCAACAAGTCAGCACTGCTGCATTGATTCCACCTGGGGAGAAGCGAGTCTCTGCATCATTACTGGCCCCTGTCTCTGCATTACCCCCTCCCTATCTGTGCCTTAGGTGAGCATACACACAGGTCATGGGTCTTCTTACAAGGCAGATGGACTGTATGTTAAACACTGTCCTTGCTCACTTTGTGCCCAAGGGAATAGATAGCCCTGGAATGAGTCCTCAACCAAGAACCAGTGAAAAACAGTATGAAGATGCCCTCTGGGTGGCCTAGCCTGGCTGTAAGGGTGCATGCTTCATCTGGTTTTCTGGTGCTCTCAATTGAGCTCAGTTGCCCAGAACAGTAGCTGGGTTGGTATCTTACCCTTTGTGAGTTCCCTTGTTCCTATCCCACCCTTGTTATTATGATCCTCCTTGTCTCACTATAACCAGATGCCTTAAGTCTCTAAGTCCTATTTTTTTGAGAACCCAAATATGGATTGCATGATGGTTAGACAGTCTAGCTCCTTCAGTTTCATCAACCTTTGATCCTGCATATCCAGTTCTTTGTCTGGTTTGTCACTCTGTGCCACATGTCACTATGCACTTAGCTGGAATTGTCCATCATTGTTTTGTTCATTCCACGAGACTAATCCTGGTAAATGCAATGCCCAAGTACAGACCCAGGAGGGTAGATAGCAGGCCTCGTGAGCTTGAGCCCTTTTTGAGGTACTCAGGAGCCATGCAGAGAGCTTCTTGGCTGCTGTCACTCTTCCTTAAGCCAGAGGTTACAGAGAGTAACTGGCTCTGCAATTTGTAAGAAATGAATTCATAGCCAGGGGCTAGAAATGAAAAGAGGGAAATGCAGTTCTATTGTGAAATTTCATTTGTTCTGTAGCTGATAAAAAAAGAGCATTTGGTTAAAATAGAATTTTATGGAAGAGACCAGTTACCTTGTAAAATTACTTTTCAATTTAATTCTGTCTAAAGTGTCTCTCTCTCTCTCTCTCTCTCTCTCTCTCTCTTTTCTCTTGGTTCTACTACCTTTTTTTTCCAGTCTTTCATTTTTTTTCTCTTTTTAACAACTACTAGTTTTAGTACTGTTTAGAAAATATTAACTTTTAATATATATACTTTATATATAATACTTTTTATATAGTTATATAATGTATATATAACTCTTAATATATACTTTTTCCCAGTATTTAAATTTTTTTATTTATTACAATTTATACACTTTGTATCCCAGCTGTGGCCCCATCCCTCACCCCCTCCCAATCCTGCCCTACCTCCCTCTTCTCTGCCCTGTGCCCCTTCCCTAGTCCACTGATAGGGGAGGTCCTCCTCCCCTTCTATCTGTTCCTAGCCTATCAGGTTTCATCAGGACTGGCTGGATTGTCTTCCTCTGTTGCCTGGTAAGGCTCCCACCCCATCAGGGGGAGGTAATCAAAGAGAAATGCAAATCAAAACAACCCTGAGATTTCACTCTACACCCATCAGAATGGCTAAGATCAAAAACTCAAGTGACAACACATGCTGGAGAGGATGTGGAGTAAAGGGAAACCCTTCTCCACTGCTGGTGGGAATGCAAACTTATACAACCACTTTGGAAATCAATCTGGTTCTTTCTCAGATAATTATGAATAGAGCTACCTCAAGAGCCAGCTATACAACTCCTAGACATATATCCAAAATGTGCTCAACTATACAACAAGGATATTTGCTCAGCCATGTTCATAACATCTTTATTTGTAATAACCAGAATCTGGAAACAACCCAGATGTCTCTCAACTGAGGAATAGATACAGAAATTGTGGTACATGTACAGAATGAAATATATACTTTTAATATATAAATTATATACTCATAATTTAGCTTACTGTTAATATTTGAACTTACTAGAAGTTTCTAAACAGAAAAGAAAAAAATATGTGTGAATAATGTTTTACCATCTTATATCTGTTATACTTTCAAGGCATCACTTGTCAATCATATCACTTCCTTGAGCTTCCGGTAGACATTGCCAGTTGATGGACCCTAGTTGTGAACCAATGTAAACTGGTTAGACTGGGGACATCAACTGAGGCAGGTGCTTGGTATGCTGGTCCTTTCATTTGCCATGTGTTAGAAGAATGAAGCTAAATGATGAGCTCAGAATCATTTAGAATCAGACAGGAGGGCTCTTTAATTTCTACAGCATTTGAATCCATGTGTGGTGTTTTACTTCAGCTGGAGAAAATTGCAAGGAAGAGTGAAACACAAGTCTTATTTTTCCCCGTTCATCTTTCCCCAGATCCTGATGACCATTTTAAGACAGGCCTTTATTAGTATATACAGATAGGATTCTTGCCATTCACTTTCTCTTGTGAATTTTACACACCCTAATGCCACTGGGTTTACCCATGACCCAGCTACAGATCTCATTAGCCTGAATTCCTTGATATTTGTGATGGTCATCAAAAGTCCTAGTTCAGGAATAGTCCTACTGAGTCTCTTGGAGGAGAGATGAGAAAAGATATCCTTCCTCACTTGGATCATCTCAGTCTTTCCCAGAAACCAAATCCTACACTGTGGGCCTCTCCCACTCTCTTCTGTCTAGTTCATCCAAAGTGTCTTTATCCTTTAGATCTAGTCTTCTCAGACATCATGTATGGTATCAACCTCCCAGCCCAAATCAACATTTTCAGATGGAAATCCATTCTTGAGATTCCTTCCATTTCACCTCTATATTACTGGTTAAACAGAATCCTGGTCAACCAGTTGAAAATCATAAATTATCTCATCTATGAAACTTCATGAATATTCCTCCCTTCCTAGCTTCCTTTGCTCTTGTATCCTTATGTTCCTGGAGTTCACTCAGCTTGGAAAAATCTTCAGTGTCTGCTCTATGACCAGAGCTCAGTGGTTAAGCTTGCCGACATCCCTCATCTGTGAGACCAAGAAATCGTGCCATTTGCTACCCTCAGATTCCCCTGAAATTTCTTCCCTGGAATATTTCCCAATGTTTTCTACACCACTAACATATAGACCAGAGATTTGTCTTTGTGAGTTCTTCTCTGTACACCCCCAAGGTTTCAGGAAATGTCTCCTGTTTGATGGCTCATTTATTTCACTTTACTGAGGTGATTGGTTTAAGGTAGATTGAACATAATAACAGTCATAGACTCCATGGGTTTCAGAAAGCACAGAAAATATGAAATTTTATTTTAGCTTTGATCCTTTGCAGCTCCTGAAGTCAGCAAGCATGACTTCAAAAATATTATCCTCATTATCATCAATGAATCATAAAAGAAATTGTGTTTCAGATATTTTGGGGTCTCTCTTGTGGGATTGCCAGTTGTAAAGTCTGGCAGTGATTCTTGGTATGTGTTTTATTGGGGACAGCACTCAAGAGGGACTTGTGAAAAAGGGAGGGATACAATGCTGAACAGGGATAAAACCAAAAACGGATACGGGGCCAGCCTTGGCCTGGTGTGTTGTAGACAGGATTGACTTTTATAGCTAAAATCAGAGCTAGACTCACCCTCACTGAATCAAGGAGCCAACCTGCTATGCTTCTATTAATCAGTCAGTGAGTTCCTCCGGAAGTGGGGAGGAGTTTCAGCCTTCTGGGGGCTCTATTGAAGAAGGACAGTTATGCAGAGAGAGATTCAATTTCAGTCTCATAACTCAACAACTGGGAGATGCTGGTACCAGCTATGAAAAGAGGGAGGAGGTTTCTGGTGGTTGGAATAGGGCCTGTTTATGCTCAGCAAGCTCTCTTCCACGGAGCTTCCTCTCTAGCCTGTTTCCATGGTTTCCAAACAAGGAATCTGAGCATCGGTGAGATTCAGGAGTTTCTGAAATCTGAAAAGTACTAAGCAGAAGAGTCAGGATTTGAACCCAGACCCAACTTTTTTCACAGCAACTGACCCAAGTTGCTGAAGTGCTTAACATACTCTTGCTCCTGTTTCAACCTGTGAATTCCTAGCCTGTTGAAAAAGACAGTCTTGACTGTCATTTCTCTGACTCTGTGTCAGAGTCCTCAAGGCCCCAAATCAGACTCATTTGAATATATTTATTCAGTTGTGAATTTAGAAGTCCAAACAAACTTGTCAGCTTATGAACAAGCTCATAGTCATTTCAAATTGTCTGTTTGGAAGGTAGGTCATCTACAGGCAGAGATAAATTGGGGATCTGAAATGGAGAAAGGGACAGTTTAATTATAGCAATTTTTAAAAATGATCAGTCTTGAGCCAATCAGCATAAAGAAGCCTACAGCCCAGCACTCTTCAATAGGACCCAAGAATATTATTAAATTATATTCTACAATTGACTAAAATTTGTTCACTTTTTTCCAGCAGAGTTCAGTTGAACACCTTCCATGTGTCAGAGACTATGCCAAGAATATAAAAACATGGCTCTTGTGCACAAAGGATTTCCATCTTTAGTACTGCTTCGCTACAAAGAGGATGAAAAGGAAATGAGAACTAAGATTGGGTGTCTTCTCTGTATAGGAAGCTTTATCTCATTAACCAGACTCTTAAAAATGCATCTCCCAATAAGCTCATGGAAGATGCTTAACATCAGTAGTCACTGAAAAATTAAAATAAAATACCATGAGATACTACTGTATGCTTTCTTGACTGGCTCAAATTTAAAGGCTGACAATACCAAATGCTGCCAAAGATGTGGAACATCTGGAATGTCTTGTCTATAGAAATATAAAATGTGAAGGAGTCACTTTAGGAAACAGTTTAGGGTTTCTTCTTATGAAATAAACTTGTATTTGCCATGTGATTTACCTGGCCCTGTATGAATTAATCCCGGAAAGAAAAAAAGACCTAATCATAAAATGATATGCACACAAGCCAGATGTGTAGGGATGTGCCTGAAATCCTAGTTACTTGGGAGTCTGAAACAGGAAGATACTTTGAGGCCAGGAATTTGAAGCTAACCTACATAACAATAATACTTTGTCTTAAAGATATGCACATGAATGTGTTTATTAGTTTTATATTATATTCTCAATGTAGAAAAACACAAATGTCCATAAACTGTAAGTAAATGAACCAGTAAGGATGTATCTGTACAATGGAATATTATGCAGCAGTGAACCACTGAAACACAAAGCATCTCAGAAAACACCATGCTGAGTGAAAGAAGCTAGACATAGAAGAGTGTGCCCATGTGATGATTCCATTTGTAAGCAGGCTAAGCTACGAAAGCAGGAAACAGTAGTTATGGGATGATGCTGGTATGACGTTTTACTTAGAAGTGAACCTATCCCCTAGTGTTCAGCCAGTAAATGATAGACATATAAATAACTATTTGGTTATTTGGTGCTTTGGTTACTTTTCTCACAGAAGAAATTGATGATAATGATGAAAATAATGCAAATAGATCCTTTAACAAATGGCTTCATATTTTTCTGGTTAGCATTTATTTATTCAACAATATTTATTAACAATCTACACTTCTAGACTCAAAAGCAGGGCATTGACAAGAAATACAGGGCTCTGTGTGTCAGTCCCAAATCTAAATTTTCAATTAAGAGTAATGTGTTTCGTTAGGGTATTTTCATCCACGTGGGCCATTTTATTTGTTCATATTCACCCCATCACCCCTTTTTCATTGTGATTCTCTTCCTCCCCCCAAACAGTCACTATTCTGCTTTCATGTCATAAATATACACATTTTTACATAAATATATGTTTAAATCCAGGTCATCTGACCTGTTTATTTACATATTTTACACAGTTTGCTCCAATATCACTATGAGAGTTGAATTAAGATGAATGTGTAGCGTAAATAAAGCAAGTTACTTTGTTCAAATTCCTAAAGCTTCCTGTGTCAGGACTCAGCTTTCAAGTATGGAGCTGGCTGGCTGGCTTTAGTTTTACAGGAAAAACGTCAGTAAGCAGTAGGTGTCACGAAAAGGGGAATATGGGCACTTGCTAGCCTGTCTTCTTGGACAGATGATGGTGCCTGGCTCTGTGGGTGCAGAACTCGGGGGCACAAGGCACCCTCCACCTCCTCTTCCTGGGAGGAGGGTGTAAACATTGCAAATGAGACTCCCTTCTACTGCAAGCAATTGTGTCTCTTTTCTGTCTTGACCTAGTGTGACCCTGTCTAGATTCCCAAGGTCTTTGTCTTAGTTTGATTTTGTTGTTGTTGTTGCTGCTGCTGCTGTGATAAACTACTTGTCCAAAAATAACTTTGGAAAGAAAGGGTTTATTTCATCTTACACTTTACAGTCACTCATGAAGGGAAGTCAAGGGAGGGGTGCCAGGCAGGAACCTGAAGGCAGGAACTGCAGCAGAAACCAGGGAGGAACACTGCTTACTGGCTTGCTCCTTCTGGGCTCCTCAGTTTGCTTTCTTATACAACCCAGAACTACCTACCCATGCCGGTGCCCCTCAGAGAGAGCTAGGTCCCTCACATCAGTCACCAAGCAGGAAAATGTCCTGGAGATGTGTCCCCAAGAGACTCTGACGGAGGCAATCCCTCAATTTCGATTCCTGTTCTCCACGTGTCTGAATGTGTGACAAGCTGACATAAACTAGTCATCGTAGCCTGTTCGCTGCACCCTATCCCCAGGCCAGGCAGAGTCAGGATATTCTCACTGGCCAGAGGCAGACAGGGACATGTGTTTCTCATCACAGTTTGGGGAGCACAGCCGCCATGTGCTTCAGTTTCTGGTCTGCTTGGAGACTCCGCCCACTAGTTCAGTTCTTGTGTTGAATTTATGACAGTTCAGGCCACTTCACAAGATAGTTCCTGATTAATGTCCAATAAAACAAGGCAGGGAAAAAAAAAACGGGTTAGCAAAGATGACATGTTCAAAAATAGCTCGTTTTAACTTATGAGCTCTGTAAGCAACATCTGCTAAGGCAAACAAGTGCCACTTCCTGGAGTCCAGATTGAGTCTCACCTCTGGCTTCTATGACCTGGAGCTGTAGGGCCCTCCCTGAAAGCCTGAGCAGGGTGGTAAAAAAAAAAAAAATACAACCTTACTAAGCACTTAGGTTAGAATACACAGAGCACCAAAAGGTATTTTTATTGCAATCTGGTTATCAGCACAGTAAATAAAGAGGCAGCTAGTGGAAGGATCAATAGGTTTCTTTATTTCTGCATTTACTAGTAAGAGAATTGCTGATGTGCATGTACAGTATTTTGGGATATCTGTCCTATGGCAGTATGCCATAAAATGCTCAAATGCTGTTTGGTAACTGCCCGTCGTTACCTCATGCAGCGCCTTACAGGAGCACCAGAAACCCACTGGGGATATTGCACTAGAAGATAGTCTTGGCTACATCTTCAAAGCATGTTTTTGCCAAATGGCCATGCTCCATATTTTGATGCCGAGTATGGTAGTTGTGCCTCCGATATCTTTTAGTGATGACTTCAACTTTTCTGTTCAGTGACCACCATTAGGGGAACCAACTCAGACACATGTGACTCTCTAGGTCAGCTGAGTTAGCAGGCTGCTCTTCATCCTGATCTTGCATTCATAATTTTTTTTTTTTATTTTTAAAATTTCAGCCAAAGTTTCATTTAGTGTGTTTTTTCCTAGCCATAATACAGACTAGTAACAAAGTCTTTGCAAATGCCTCCACGGTGTGGCAGTTGATGGAGGAGCAAGGGGATGGGCTGTATAAGAGCCGATCATGCTCCAAGTCGGAGACTGGCCAGGCAGATGCTGCTTTCAGAGAATACCCAGCCTCTGGAGGATTGTGGAGCCTCAGGGGGCAGCGACTGAGGGGAGAAGATGGTGCTGCTCTCCTTGTCAGTGTCAGGCTAGGCACAACTGTCAGTGTCAGGCCAGACACAAATGATGATGTTCTAAAAGACAACCATGTCACTCACTTTTGTCCATTGAAATATCGAACCCCAGGAAATTAGAATTTCCTCAGGAACCCATGCTGCAAGAAAGAAAAAGACAAAAAGCTTGAGTGAGCCAGAATCTGGGGGAAGGGAACATGTTTCCAGGAAAGATATATACAGCTTGTCAGACCAATCACCTTTCAGGGAAGAATAGAGCCCAAATAATGATGGGTCATGATGGAAGAGCCCGCCCCTTATCATGGGCTGTGTAGTTATGCATAACTCTGGCCCATTTATAAATCTAAAGTTTGTGCCAGGATCACAAAGATGAAGTTGGTATGGGGCCAGTGTCACTGGATCACTGTGTACCTCTTCTCATTGTGACCATATTTAATAAGGCTTTTCTTATTTTTACTAGTATTTGTCTGTTTAATGGCTTATTAATGATGGTGGCCAAACATGGCTCATTACAGCTATCAGAGCAGGCTCTGGCCTTTAGTTACTAAGGTAGCGGATATATACCCCAGCATTCACATATAAATTCCAAGCCCTATCCTGGACCAAAGAATGTCCTTAAACAGAGAGATCCAGAACTCTGTATGTGCTAATAAAATCCTCCAAAGATTTAATGAATATTTGCTGCAGGGGAAGGAATGTGGAAGAGTTTTTGACAGATACTAGGGAGAAGGAATGAGAATTTACATCTTGTCTGAAATGGTCAAATGTCCAGTGCATATGTGATAAGATCCAGATATCTCCACACACGACCATCTCTATTCATCAATGTTAGAAGCATTTCCACATCTGAATCTGAGTGCTTCAACACCTGTGGATGTCTTAGAACTGCAGTTTGACAATATCTCAACAACTCACCATGTGAATGACTCAGCAAGTTAACTCTGATGCCACGTCAGCATCAACCAGTGATGTTTTCACATCTCAACATGCTAACGTCAACATGAAAGAGTCACATTTGAACCTGTGAGTGTCTCAGTGCGTCAGTAGTGAAAACCATCTTGACATGCCACAAGAACATCTGAACCTAAGGTCTCAACATGGCAACATAGAACATGCTAAGTCTTCCTGTCAAGTTACAGCTGGCTATAATGAGAGAAAGTGCGTGTCCCAGGGAATGTGGGTGTGTCCACTGGAAAAGGGCAGGGAACTTCCCAGCTCATGGTCAGTGAGTGGATAAGGCTTTAGAATACATGGGGGTAGTTATTTGCCAAATCAAGTGAATGCACACTTAAGATTTGTGCAGTTCATTATGTGGTTTTAATCTCATTTATAAAAGCACATACCACAGACAAATGGCGCGTGTCCTGAAATATCCAGGAGGAAGTGTGTAGATGAGGCCTGCAATATATGTTTTAAGTTTTAGGTAGTATTGTTGGTGGTAAGGGAGCACCTAAGACCTATGTGTAGAAGTCAAAGGACAGCCTTTAGGGTTCCACTCTTAGATGGGTTCCAGGAATGGAACTCAGGTTGCCAAGACTTCAAAGCAGGCTCTCTTATCTGTTGGGTAAGCTCAATGGCCTCTGCATACATTTTTAAATGTGTCTTAAAATAATAGGTTTAGTGATGTGTACATGGGTAAAAATGTTATAAAAACAACTATTTTACGATGTTGTAAAATCTAAGAGGTGGTAGAACTTAGAAAAATGTGAAAATTACTCTAATAAAATATTCCAGAAAAAAAATTAGTTGAGAAAACTAACAAGTCTAGCCATTAGGCGTCGCTCTGCACATGTCACAGACTAACAGTCTCCCCCAGTTGTACCTCACTTTCATACTTGGTACTCATTAATATTAGAGGCTATTTTTAGAAATCTTAAATTCTAGTTCATGTGTATTTAAGAAAAAAAAGCATAATTACTGTTGGAAATTTTCCATTAAAAATCTCTGCACTAAAAAAGGAGTTTATTCTTAATTAAAGGTAAGCTTTAAAGGAAAATCCCATTTAACTGAAACCTTGTAGAAATGTCATGTTCATTAGCATTTCTGGCTTGTGGGTAGTCACATTCCCTTAACCTTCACTTGGCTTCATCATTTCCAGGGCATTTTGATGTTATGTATCATTTTAGGGGTTCAGAGAAAGGGCCTTTGAGTTAAAGTCACCCTAATTAGAAATCTACCCCTACTGCTTACCGATCCAGGTACCATGAAGACCCTTAATTTGTTTGAGCTCAGTGCTTTCCAGTGGAAATGATGATTCTGAAACCAGGTATGCCTTTGATCCCAGCATTCAGGAGTTTGAGGCAGAAAGATCAAGAATTCAGCCTGGACTACATAGTGAGTCCCTCTCTGAAAAACCAAAACTAGACATTATTCAACAAACTTGCTGTGACTGTTGTGAAAGCAGTTAACCATTGGGCCTTTACACATGTCACCCAAAGAAACTCAGACTTGAGCAGGTACTGCCATCAATCTGAGACCATAGACTAACACTCACACACGTCTTCCTGGCACTCAGCTCTCTAGCTAGCCCACCATCTGGGGCTCATCACTCCGATCCTTCAATAGCATCCCTTTTCTTCCTGCCTGGAGCCAAGGCAGAGATGAGAAGGCTCGGGAGTGGATCTGAAGGGCAGCAATAGCCTTTCAAATGCCTGTGTGCCCTTTCAAGCACATTACCTTTTTTCCCTTTCTTCTGTGGAAACTGTAGAATTTCTTACCCATAATTGAAGATAAGCTGTATTTATTACTTACCAAATTATTATCCTGGAACACTGACTCTGTCTTGGACCTGACAGTATTGCATAGCTTTATGTCTGTTATCTACAGTTTTATTTATTTATTTGTCTTTTGTTTAAAAAAAAAAAAAAAAGGACTGTACAGTTCAGGCTGGCCCTGAACTTATGTTCCTCCTGTGTCTAATTCTAGAGTGCTGGCCTTGGAGATGTGTACCATGGTGTCTGACCATATACCTAAGTTCTAGTGAAGGCTTGCACATCTTCTTAGGGTCATCATCAACAACTGATGACAAACCTTATTTACAGTGTGAAGGGATAAGGAACTGTCCACCAGAGAACCTTATTAGCTTTTGGAGTTTTGAGGGCTCTGTTGATTCCGAAAGGGAGAGTCCAGAAGCCCAGCCAGCATGCGTCTGGCTGGGGATACCTATTCAGGGGGCTTTGTGGCATGTCAGAACCCATCCATGGAAGGAACAAAGGACACTGGGGCCAACCCCAGGAGAGAAGCTGAGGCCAAAGAACACACACCCTCATGTGGCTTATTGTTTTTAGAGCTTGTTAGAGAATTACAACAGACTGCTTGGAGCCTTAACAATCGCTTGTTTTGTATTGGATGCTTAAAAAAAAAAAAAAAGCAAAGATCTTTTCTTTTTTTTCTTTGTGTGTTATACATATGCCAAGAAAAATAGTTCCTGGTGAATGAAAACAACTCAAGGGTCAGTTTGTAACTTGAGAAGGCCTGTTGGGTCCAGTTTTGAAGATGCCATTTTCTCTGGAGTAATGAGACTTAGTGTCCTGGGGGGGAGACAGATTCCAGATTAGGTGGGTAGGCAGAATAGGTAGAGGCAAATGGTTTCTGTCTATAGAGAGGGCCCAGCCAAGTCTTAGGGAAAGCCTTAGGGAGATGCAATAAGACTTTACTTCCTCTGGCCTATAGCGATATGGGCTCCTGAACAACTTTTGTCCAAAAATTAATGGGGAACAGATCTCTGGCATGATATGCCAGCACTGATGTCCATACATGGCTCTAGGCTTCCTTCAGTGCAGTCTGCATCTCCAGGGCTGGCCTGGGAAACTTCCTCACACCCTGTTCTCCTTTGGTCTGTGCTGTTGTCTGCAGGGCCAGGAACCTGCCAATCAGCAGCTGCAAGGGCTTGTGGCAGAAGACATGTGAAAAGCAAAAAGGATAAAGCACAGCCCAATTTTCAAGTTAACTCAGGTCTTCGATGTATGGCTTCCCTAAAGACCACAGAGAGGTCTCAGGGCGTGTGTGTGCACAGTGTGTGTAGGATGACACTTTCAACATCGCTTCTTCATGGAACCCTACCCTCGGGCTGGGTGATGACACATGCATCCCAAGAAGCAGGGTGCTTGGTTCCAAGGACAGATTTGATCCCACTGATCACTTCAACTTGACTTTCCTCCAGACCAACTTCTGGGAGCACTGGGAATCAGTCAAGCAGTTGACCTCAAAGAACGGTCCAGTGACTCCATCATCAGCCTCCTGTGGGAACATGTGGGCATTGTAGATTCTTAGGTCCCATCCCTGACATATGAAATTAGGAATTCTGGGGCAGCATGGGAATCCTCTGAGTCTTCATTAGCCCTTCATGGGAGCGTGATCAACAGCCCCAGTCCAAATATCAAGCTGTAGTAAAGCTACAATAGCTTTGCAGAAAACAAGCAGACGACCAGGTAAGAAGCACCACCAATTTGGGCTGTTTCTTTGGTCTCACTCCTTCTTCACTTGGTGCTAGCTGCAATTAGGTTTCTATAAGGGAGGGTCTCTGGGGACATCCGAGGCAAAGATACACTGGTATAGTAATTTAGAACAGTTTTGAATTTGCCATGTAGAAAATCATAGTTAACAAATTAGGTGATATGGATCAGTTCTCTAGTACTTTCATTCACACTTTACATAAAAGTAAGCAACCATCAAGGTTTGCATTTGCTTCCAGTGCTATCTTTGCAATTGCTGCTGCTGACACTATTTCTACCTTCCAACCCTCCATCCCAGCATCTCTCTAGGGCTCCAGTAGCAAAATGTATGTATCTCCTGGTTTAGGACACTGATTTGGGAAAAATGAAGACTTTTTTTTTCTTTCTGACTTTCCTCTGACACGTGGGTCCAGGCATTGTTTATTATCTGGTTTTTCTCCTTGCCTCCAGGCTAGGACTATATTTAAGCCAATTCAAACTTTGCAAGTCTTAAAAATAACTCTCCCCTTGCTAACCTCTTCTAGGTTTGGCAGGGGCTTCATCAGAACAGGAAATCTATCTTCTACCTGCCCACCCCTTGTGATTAACTCACCCCATGACCCTTTCTAACTTTTTCAAGCTGTTAAAATAACTATTTGACAAAGCCTTTTGTCTTCGGTGGTGGTCAGGCTGAGTATGGGGGTCCTGATTGCCCTGCTCCTTGGCTGAAGATCCTGATTTTCAGTGGCAAAAATTAAAAAAATAAATTCTTTAAAGACCAACAGTCCTCTGTACCTGTGATGAATGTCAAGTTCATCTGTTTCACTGCTTTGAAAGTCACTCCGTTTGGGGGTAAACGTGACTGTGATGATTTTCAAATCCTTTCTGCCCATGGCACAAGTAAGCTGGTAATTATCTCTAGAGAGAATTATGTTCATACAAAAAGGAGGCCCCAGGAGAATTTTATTCTCCTGTGGTTTTTCCATTTAAAATTTTTTTGTAGATTTGTGGGTTCTGGACCCTATTCTTCAACAGGTTTCCATTTATTCTTAATAACTAAAGCTTATCTAAAGATTTCCTGTCCCTAAAACCAAAGCAAAACAAAATTGCAACCATCAAACCCATCATCCCCTGAAGAAGCCTTCCTAACTCTTCTAGAGAGAAGAAATGGGAAGCAAGTCTGTTATCCCTGGAGAGTTTTGGTAGATTTAAATTGGTTTGCATAGCAATTAAGGATAACTTGGGGCCTAGTGATACTGCAACATTTTGAAACAAGTTTTACCTTACTGAGAAATAAAGAGTGGGACATCTTTGGAAGGTAGGTGGTCAGTAGAAAAAAGAAAAGGGTCAAAGTCTCCTGTCCCCATCTCTTGATCATAGCTGTACATGTCTTGGACCTTACCACCACCCATGACCACATGAAAACTACAATCTGAAAAGTCATCAGATGTTCCATGCCCACTACAGAGGGCCTCTAAAAGACTCTACCCAGCAGGGTATTGAAGCAGATGCTGAGACTCATATAGACAGACTTTGGGCAGAGTTCAGGGAATCATATGAAAGAAGGGGGAGATAGAAAGACCTGGAGGGGACAGGAGCTCCCAGGAGAGCAACAGAACCAAGAAAGCTGGGCTCAAAGATCTGTTCTGAGACTGATACTCCAACCAAGAACCATTCATGGAAAAAAAACCTAGAACCCCTGCACAGAGGTAATCCATGGCAGCTAAGTCACCAAGTGGGTTCTCTAGTAAGGGAAGCAGAGGCTGTCTCTAACATGCACTCAGTGGCTGGCTCTTTGATCACCTTCTCCTGAGGGGTGTGGAGCAGCCTTACAGGGCCACAGAGGATGACAAGGCAGACAGTCTTGATGAGACCTGATAGGCAAGGTTCAGATGGAGGAGGAGGACTTACCTTATCAGTGGAATGGGGTGGGGGAGCTTGGGAGGAAAAGAGGGAGGGAAGGTGGAATTAGGAGGAGACAAGGGAGGGGGCTACAGCTGGGATACAAAGTGAATAAATTATAATAAATTTAAAAGTAAATTTTAAAAAAGAAAAAAAGAAAAGTCACCAAATGGCTTAACCCAGGCTTCCTCTACTTTGATATATGGAACCCATTGGTCAGCTGCAATATCCATACATCTTCTTACAACAACACACATATTCTCTGTCCTGTTTAGTTTTATTGCCACTTGCCACTATGTTTATTGGACACTTGGTGCATGGACAGTGAGACTAAAAGACTACATCTTGACATTTATTTAATTAGTATTTACTTTTAAATAGCCACATGTAGTAGTGTCTACCATGTTGGGTAGGTGGAAGAAAAGAAATAGAATTGCCTGAGCAGAGGCCCAAGCCTTTGCAACCTAATTATTCTGATAGAGAGAGGTCATTAGAGCAAAGTGCCTTCTTTTATTTTTCTCGATTTTATTTTTACTTTTTATTCACTTTACATCCTTGTTGTAGCCCCATCCCTCCTTCCCTCTTAGTCCAACCCTCCTTCCCTCCCCCACCTGCCCTTTTCCTCAGAAAAGGAGAGCTCCCTTTTCCATCCAGCCTAGCTCATCAAGTTGCATTAGGATGCCCTATGCATTACCCAATGTTTGGCTGTGAGTCTCCACATCTGTTTTGACATGCTACTGGGCAGCGCCCCTCAGAGGACAACTCTGTCAGGCTCCAGTTTGCAAGTGTCGCAGAGTAACATTCATAGTGTCAGGGTTGGCACTCTCTGATAGGGTGGGTTTTTGATGATGTTCCTCAACTGAAGAATGGATTAAGTAACTGTGGCACATTTAAACAATGGAATACTACTCAGCTATTAAAAACAAAGAAATCATGAAGTTTGCAGGCAAATGGGCATCTTATGAAAGAAGGGGAGATAGAAAGACCTGAAGGGAACAGGACTCCACAAGGAGAGCAACAAAACCAAAAAATCTGGGCACAGGGTTTTTATTCTGACACTGATACTCCAAACAAGGACCATGCATGGAGATAACTTAGAACCCATGAACAGAAGTAGCCCAAGGCAGCTCAGTATCCAAGAGGGGTCCCCAATAATAGGAATAGGACCATCTCTGACACAAACTCATGGGCTGGCTCTTTGATCACCTCCACCTGAGGGGGGAGCAGCCTTACCAGTCCACAGAGGAAGACAAAGAAGTCAGTCCTGATGAGACCTGATAGACTAGGGTCAGATGGAAGGGGAGGAGGACCTCCCCTATTATTGGACTGGGGGAGGGGCATAGAAGAAAAAGAGAGAGGGAGGGGGGATTGGAAGGGGATGGGGAGGGGGCTACAGCTGGGATACAAAGTGAATAAACTGCAACTAATAAAAAATGAAAAAAAATCAGTAACACTAAAAAAATAAGAAATAAATGGAGACAGTTCACACACACACACACACACACACACACACACACACACACACATATCATCCTGAGTGAGGTAACACAGACCCAGAAAGACATACATGGAATGCACTCACTTCTAAGTGGATTTTAGCCATATAGTACAGGATAAGCATACTAGGAGGCACAGACCCAAAGAAGATTAATAATATAGAGGACCCAAGGGAGGATGCATAGATCTCACTTGGAAGGGGATATAGAATAGATAGAGGCAATGGGTAAAGAGAAGGAACAAGGTTAGGAGAGGGGGTGCAGAGAGTTAAGAGGGTGAGGATCAGACCTGGAGAGAACAAGGGAGAGAGGTCAGAAGACCTGTAGAGAGAAGAGGAACTGAGAGTGGGGAGTATCTCTGTGACAAGCTAGAGAACAAAGTCAGGGTAGGCCCCTGGGAGGATATGAGAGGTACTCAAGCAGAGACTCCTAGCAGCAGAGGCCACAGACTGAACAGAACACCCTCTAACTAGACTGGCCTCCTGGCAGTGGGATGGGAACATCAATCCAACCACAAAACCTTTGACCCAAAATTTACCCTACCTACCAGATGTGCAGTGATAAAGATAGCACAGAGATTGAGGGAATGCCCAGCCAATGCAAAGTGGCTTCTTTTTTTTTTAATTTTTATTAATTATAATTTATTCACTTTGTATCCCAGCTGTAGCCCCCTCCTCCATCCCTTGCCAATTCCACCCTCCTTCTTCTTCTCCTATGCCCCTCCCCCAGTCCAATGATAAGGAAGGTCCTCCTCCCCTTCCATCTGACCCTAGTCTATCAGGTCTCATCAGGACTGACTTCTTTGTCTTCCTCTGTGGACTGGTAAGGCTGCTCCCCCCTCAGGTGGAGGTGATCAAAGAGCCAGCCCATGTGTTCATGTCAGAGATGGGCCCTGTTCCTATTATTGGGGACCCCTCTTGGACACTGAGCTGCCTTGGGCTACTTCTGTTCATGGGTTCTAAGTTCTCTCCATGCAAAGTGGCTTCTTAAAGAACACTTCTTTCCAAAATCTAAATCTGGAAGCTGAGAGGCCGATTGTCTCCTTTACAAATGGAGACAATCAAGGCTTCAAGTTGGGTGGAGTGAGTCGGTGTCTGATCGGTTGCCCACGCTTTCAATTAGCTTTGTACACTGGCTTCTAGCTTTTTCACCCTGCTGAGCCACACCTCATTTGAGAAGGGACTAGAGAAGGGAGGAAAACTAATGATGCCCTTGTTGACCAGAGTCATGAGATGAGTGTTGGAGAACACATCAAAGGCTGGAAGAGCTCAGGTGGTATCTGGTGCTATTTGCAGTTATTCTGGAGAACATATTAATCTATGAAAGCAGTTCCAGTTGAGAATGTTCCTTGGCAATGATTGGCTAATTGCCATTGTTGATGTCTATTGAATGACAGACTCTTATTTTATCTATGAGATTCAATGAAACATCATTACCCTTGTTTTGTCTGTCTGTTTGTTTGTTGTTGTGGTACTGAGGATTGAGCCTAAGACCCCATGCATGCTAGGCAAGGGCTCTACTACTGAGCTGTATCTCCAGAAGCACTTCCTTTTAAACTTTTTATATTGAAGCAGGTTTTCTAAGTTTCCTAGGCTGGTCCTGAACTGGTTGTAAAGTAGACAGGTCTCAAATTTGTGTTCTCTCCCTCGCCCCTCCCTCTCTCTCTCCAACTCTTCTCATGCACCCAACTCTACCTCAACTTTGTGACTTCTTTTATTATTATTGTATACACACATATATGAATATATGTAAATGAAACCTGTAACCTGTTGAGACCATTTAGTGTTGCTCATAGGTGTATGAGTGTAAGGATATGCAATGTAGGAATAAGTGGCAGCAAAAGTAGTTTTCAAAGTGTTCATTTTAGGGTGCAGAATAAGGATAGGAATGTATGTGAGTGAGTGTGTATATACAGAGTTCCTAATGCCTTGGTGGCAGTCAGTCAACAAAATCCACTAGAGGGATTAGGGTACTTTTGACATTGAGAACAATCATGGCTGATATTCCCGTGCAGGACAGTCCAGAAATCAGTGATGGTGAATGGGGCAAGGTATAGCCAGAGTTAAAAAAAAAAAAAAAGGGACAAACAAGGACAAAACCAGAAACCCAGGGTCAGAAGATTGCCCTGGGAATCTGGAACCGTCCTTCCATATTCTTGTCTTAGCATCATCTTTTTTTCTTTTGATCTTGGCTTCCCATCATTCCTCTTTGCTTGTGCCCTTGGAGGGGTCTCAGTGCCTTGAAGCTTCTTTGCCTGGTTCTATCTTTGGAGTCTGCTGTATGCCCTCTGTTTACACTGTCTGTGGCCCCTTCCACAGTATCTGCTAAATCCAGCTGCGGTTCTAGCATTGAATCTCCTTCCTGGGTCCTCAGTAGGAGTCCTCTCCATTCCTTCCACAGTTTCCAAACCCACATTGGCTTCACCTGTTTTGTGTGCATAGCAAACAGCCATGGCAGCCATTTTCTCCAATAGAAATCAGTATAGCAAATGATGTCTTAATTAAAGACAGGCGCTGAAGAACAGTTAAATCAATTCTGAAACAGAAATGAGACCTGTGGTCCCTTAGGATCCCTGAGACTTTTATAGTTTTGGTATGTCAAAAGGGCACAGGAGTTGATTTAAAGGGGTTGTCCCTGGTCAAATATGAGATAACTTTAATATGAAAAATGAAGAAAGACATTAACAGGTTATAGTTCATGGAGTAAAATCACAGTCCATGAGTCTGCATTAGAAGGAATGGGAGAGGAAAAGAAAGGAGGAAATAGGACAATGTGAATATAGAAAATGATGGAAGTTGACTAATAGCCATTAGCAGGCAGTGTGATAATCCAACATGTGTAGCTGTGTTTGCCAGCTTTCTATCAGTCTAACAAGACCCTTGGGATGGTTAACTTATGAAGAGGAAGATTGGCTTTGTTCCATAGCGCTAATGATTCCAGTCCCTTATCAGGTTGATCCATTGCTTGAGGCCGCTGGTAGGCATGCAGGACATGCATGCTGGGAGCGTGTGATAGAACAAAGTATTCACCCCGTGCTCAAGAAGTAAAAGAGGAAAAGACTGCCATCCCCAGGTCTCCCCTGAGGCACACTCCCAATGTCCTACAGACCTCCTACTGTGCTTCATAGGTTAATGCTGTCAGTGGGGCACCTGTCAATAGCTCCATCCAAAGGACCTCGACTTCGACCTCGACCTCGACACACATGGACCTTTGGGAACATTCAAGGTCCAAAGGATATCTACCAATGACATCTCAAGTCAGCAATGGGCTGCATAGTGACAGTGGCTCCGTGCAGTTGTAATGGGTTTGAAAGTTTCCTGTTGCTCACACTCACAGTCATCATAACAGTTTAGTGCAACACACTCACGTTTGCAGTGATAAAGATATGGATACCTGAGCTGCTAGGTGTGTGAAAGCATGGCATGCTATTATACACAGAACATGACAGTTAGTGCTAATAAATGGCCGTTAATGGTTTTATTTACTACTTCAAACTTATTTTTAAATCATGTTCCTTCTGTTTATAAAAATAAGTCACTGTAAAACAGCATCCTAGGGTTCTCTGGCAGGACTCACAGATAGCTTATGCTTACTTGGTTGCATCATTTTCTGTTATGCTCAATCCAACCTCATGTGACTTTATTTATCATAGCCCTAGGGTAGTATACTGTGAGTATGTGCATGTGTGTGTATATAAATATATATGTATATAAAATGCAAATATATATATTAGCCTATTGTTTCTAAAGCTATTATATATATGTCTTTGTTTGTATATATATATATAGCTATATACTATGTATTCTGTGTCTAGTTATGTATCATCTAGGTTTCTGTTAAGTTCTTCTGCTGCTTGTACAATAAATTCATTAAGCCTGCCTTCTTGCCTGCCTGTCCCCTTCCTTCCCTCCTTCTTTTCTTCTTTCCTTTTTGTGCTAGAAGTGGAACTCAGGATCTTGTGAACACTAAGCAAGCACCCTACCACCAACCTACACATCAGCCCTTAAGGATACATTTATCAGAACATATTCCTGTCATAAAGCAATATAGAACTGTAATTATTTCAAACAAACACTGTAAATGAATCCTAAACCTAACAACCTGGTAAATAGGACATTAGCATATTCTCAAAGTGAATCCCACAGAGAGTTAGTGATTGCCAAGGGAAGGGTGGTTGCTTCACAGCCTGGCTAACTCCCGCTCCTTGCGAGTGTTTGCTGTTGACCTTCAGCAAAGGCAGATGTGAGAATGTGCTGCCTGGTGAAGGGCATGCGATATGCCTGGAGCAGCCATGGCATAGCTTGGGCTCTTCTGGGCTCTTGTGCCTAACGTGTGCAGCATGAGAATAATCACCGCTACCATCAGGCAGGCCCAGACTGAGGCACTCCAGCAAATTTCCAGCTTGTAGTCTTCCACAATGAGGAGGGCATGAAAGGCAATGCAAGACTGACAAACTGCCCCAGACTGGAGGCGATGGAATAGTTAAGGAGATGATGGGACAGTTAAGTACAGCATGGTGGCTGGTGGAAATCTGACCCACAAATTATTATTTTTTCCTAGACAAGTTATTAGTGTCATAAATAGCAAAAATGAAGACGATCTCGAGATTAGATAACTGGTAATGTTATTCCTGTTCATTTCCATGTTTTGACAAGTTTGTGTTAGTTATGGAAGGGAATGGCCTAATTCCTAGAAAATACACTAAAATGTTTGGACATTTAAGGGCACAGTATCTGACTGACTGACTGGAAGGGGCACGAAGAGCCCAGCTGGGTGGGGAAATGTTCTTCAGCTTTATGGCTTGTGGTTCACCAAGAACTTCACATTTGACAAATTTCATTAAATGTACACTGGAAAGCTACATGTCTTCCTGTAGGCAAATTGTTCCTTAATGAAAAATTAAATCAGAACTAAAATAAGCACTCAAATAATTCCAAAATGGCTTAGTGTGTGAGTCATTACAGTGGGTGTGTAAATCTCCCACAGTGGCCACTTCAAAGTTCCTGTGAAGTCTCACATCAGTTCATACTACCTTTAAAAATAATGACCTTTTTATTATATGTTATTTCCCTCATGGTCTTTAGTGCCATATGGAGCATCATAAATATTTGTCAATTGATTGGTGAACATGATTGGCATTATTATGTATTGTGTCTTATTTGAGATCTAGCATATGGGAAAGACATTTGTGTTTACTGGGAGGAACAAAGGGTGACCCTAAAGGTGACTTTCTAGGAACTTGTAACTTCCTTGGAAAGATCCTGAGAAATGTTTTTGCTACGGTGTAACAGCAATGAGAAGGACTGCAAACTCCACAGCTCCATGAGGTGGAGCTGGCCAAGCCACTGACAGGGGTTTCCCTGTAAGGCGTATCTGTCAGCTTTCTGCCTTGTCAAAATTTGGAGACATTTATTTGTGGTTTTTCAAATCACATTCCCATGCCAGAAAATTGTAATTCCTTGGCCTTAGTTGGAGTAAAACTCTTCAACTAGCCTAGCCCAGCAAGAGGCAAAGATGTACAAATAACTCAGGTCTTTCAAGCAAAGAGTAGAGTTCAGGTCAGGGAAGGAGAGTCAGGATTTCTCTCTGGCAACCAGTGACTGGACCATCGTTCAAGCATTAAAGCATATATCTCACGCTGAGCCAGCACCAGCCTCCTGGCATCTGGGAAGGTCATGGTACTGGCTCCACCCTTCGGCCCTTGCTTGAGGCAGGCAGGATTCTGACCCTTATTTGTAGATGATGATAATGGAGCTATTTTAAGTTGAATCTGAGATGTTCTCTACATGCTTATGTTTGGAATACTTGGTCCCAATCTGCTACAACTCTTTTGGGAGATTGTGGAAACTTTGGAGGTACAGTCTACTTGCCTGACATGTACAAAAATCAGTGTTTGATCCCCAGTACCACATAAGCTGGATACTATATGCTTTACAACTATACATGGTACTATGTATCTGTAATCCTAGTGCTTGGGAGGGAGAAACAAGAGGAACAGGATTTAAAGGTCATCCTTGGTTACATAGTGAGTCCGAGGCCATCCTGGGATACATGAGGGAGGCCTTGTCAAAAAAGAGAAAGAAAGAAAGAAAGAAAGAAAGAAAGAAAGAAAGAAAGAAAGAAAGAAAGAAAGAAAGAAAGAAAGAAAGAAAGTGAAAGTGGGTATCCTTAAAGGTACAGTATCACAGTATCTCTGGTCACTTCCTGACATTCTCTCTGCTTCTAGTCTTCTATGAGTAAACAGCTATTCTCTGATACATGCTTCTACTGGTAGGGTGTTCATCCTATGCACATGTGGCCAAATTATCACAGACCCAACGAGCTCCCTCAAACTATGATCCAAAAATAAGTCTATCTTCACCTGAGTTGTTTCTGTCAAGCGTTTCGGTAACAGTGGTATAAAAGCCATGAATGTAGAGGCTCAGAGATAAGAACTCACTAAAACTTGGACTTTTTCCCCTCTTTCCCAAGGCCTGTCTTAGTGTGGGTTCTCTTGGAAGCAGTTTCCAAGCAAGTATTTGAGGCTAGGTCGTCTACATGGGAGATGAAGCAGGAGAGAAAGAAAGTTCTGGAAGCCGCTGAGCTGACATTCACCCTGCTGGGGGCGGGGGGGGGGCTGTAAAATATATCCTTTTATGTTTACTCCCCCAGGGCAGTGGGAGCCAGCTGTGGCTCCTGTGGCAGCTGCCATGAATTCTTGGCTGAAGGCTGCAGGGAGGTGGGGCAAGGGCTCTGATCTCTTGCTCTTCTGCCCCTTGCACATTTGGGCAAAGAGATGCCAACGCTAAGGGCTGGAGAGCACGGAAAGTGCAAAGAAAGAGGAACAGCAGCAGAGTGTGCCAACAGGGTCCACCATGCTGCCTTTTGAATGTGGGACCAACAGGAATAAAGCAAGAGTCCTGAGCAGAAAATGAACATTTGGAATGGACTTCAGGCCACTCTTAGGAATAGACATATACTGATGTGTGAGGCCGTCTCTGGGTAGTCTGGAAAAGGTACTGAGAAGGGACAGTCATTGTCTGACTAGTTGTGAGAAGAGAGTGTAACTCAACCAGGTGACTAGCATTAATCACGAATGAATTCCACCCTCCTTCACTCAACACAGGGGACCCCCCACCCCACCCTGCAATATTCACCATACCCTCCTTACAAGCGAAAAGCTTTGGCTGCCCTGCTACTACCCTCCCGCTTTCTTTCCCCTTCCTCTTTTTCTCTGTCCCTGCTGAGATCCAAGCTCTAAACCCTGTTGGTGGAGTTCTTGAGCCCCCCTCCTCTATTCCTCGCATCTCACTGAAAGGAAGGGACTCGGGAGTGAGGAGGTGAGGAGACAGGAAGGAAGTGCTGTGAACACGGGAGCCATTCTGAGGCACAGGGAGAGGGCAGTGGTGTCTTGAGACCACCCACACTGGCTCTTGATGCCATATCTGAATCAGTCATGCCATCCACCTGAGGGTGATGGGTGCTGTTAAGGGTCACAGTTAAAAACTGAAAACTGGTAGCGGTGATGGTGACGGTGGCAGTGGAGGCTCATGGGGAATAAAGGCCATGATTCTGTCTCTTTAGCACTGTGTGGCATTGGTCCTAAATGTCGTGTTTTCGTTCTTTCTGTCTGTCTCTCTCTGTGTCTCTGCCTCTGTGTATCTCTCTCTCTGTCTCTCTGTCTCTCTCTCTCTCTCTCTCTCTCAAACCAAAATGAGCAAACATGACAGAGTACCAAATCAACACAGCTATCATGTGGACCAAGCCTTGGAGAAGCTTCCAGCCTCTGTACCAGGAATCTCTTCTCCTTGGAGGGAAACCCTGGGAGTAAGCTTTCTCCCAGAGCTTCATGGGCCACATCAGGGGCAGAAAGAGGCAGTTAGAGAAAGAAGGGGGCACCTCCAGAGAGAAACTTGAAAATATTTGAGGCAAAGCTCTCCCTCCACCTGCTCAGCGCCAAGCCAAGGACACAGAGCAGCCAGTAAAGCCTATAGCTCCAGCAGGCAGAAGCTGAGATTTCATCAGATGGCATCAGAGGGCAGATATTTGTGCCTGTCTATGGAAAGTTCTGATTCACCATTTCCTGTGGCTGCCTGGGCTGGATAAGACCGCAAGGAAAATGAACCACACAGAGAGGGTATATGCCTGAGCTGGTGGTGAAGGATGGGAATGCGGGGGTGGGGGGGAGGGATGTAGCACCAGTCCAGGCACATGAACACACCTTAAACTTTGTGACCTTTGGGGGTCCTTTTTATTAAAGGGCTGTTACTCTGCCATCTAGATCATGGGGTTCAAGGGCCTGCAACCTGGCTCTGTGCCCTCACCTCATTTCTTCCTTTCACAAGGATGCTTTCTGGCCTGGTTTTGGTTTGTTACTGCTCCTCATGAGACTCTGACTTATACAACCCAGTTTCTCCCTTGGCAGACCCAAAGGAAACCAGACCTTTACAGGAATGTTCCTGATCCTGCTGGCCAACATCAGCCCCACTGCCACCTCTTTTGCAAGGGCAGGACCCTGTTGAGGCTGGGTTCGTCTTTCCCCTGGCTGGGAAGTTGAGTGAGCATTGCTTGCCTGTGAGAAATTAAGCACCACATTGGCTTATAGTGTCAACAGTTCAGAAAATCAAAGGTTAATGGAATTAGAAAGGGGGCTGGAAAGATGAAAAGGGAGGAGTGGAAGAGAGAAGAAGAGGACTCCCAATTCCTAGAGAAGAATGTGGGCAGGCCCCAGCAGGGAAGGACTTTTAAAGGTCATTCCAAGTTTCAAGACCCGACTTCTTCATTGGAAGAACAAAAGTATGACATCTAAAACCTCCAAAGAAAGCAAGCAGTGAGGACCAAAGCCAGGGGTCCAGACTGCTTCTTGAGTGAAATGAGCTTTTATTTTTAAAACACTGACTCTAAGCAGATTTCATATGTGTAAAGCCACATTCAACCTATGCCCAGGGATACTAAGATACAACACTTTGTGTGTGTGTGTGTGTGTGTGTGTGTGTGTGTGTGTGTGTGTGTGTGGTGTGCTTTATTTATCAAAGCAGCCCATGTACCACTCCTGGCTCCAGTAACAGATCGTGATCATCTTAGGTATTGTTTTAGACTAGAATGAGGCCTAGTTTTAGACTTCTGTGGCCTCATGAATTAACTGACCACCATGACTATGAGTTTGGACTTAAATTTTGCACAGTACCTAGGAACATTGAAGTTATTCTATAGATCATGATGCCCCATGTCCTAGGTTAAAAAGAAGTTGTCTAGGGGGAAAAAATAAGGTGGAGGAAGAAGACCTTTATCTCCTTCGAGGTGTCATTTTTTTGGAGAGATTGGACTTCTGGGTGGGGGAGAGGCTGCTGAAGTCATTTTAAAGCCACCATAGTATGAAGCTGTGTGAGGGAGTGAGGAGGGTATAGAAGGAGTGTTGTCTATCTAGAAATCCAAGATCCCTCTAGGGATCAGTCACAGCCTCTTCTAGAATCTCCTTGGATAGGTTTGATCCTCAGCTTAAATAATGATTCATCCACATCGTTGTTGACTACCTGTTGGAGTCAGATTTTCACACCATTGTTTTCTAAGTAGTATGGACACGTTGATGCTAAAATGCCTTTACTTAAGGGCTGTCTTTGGTGGTGCATGGCTATAGAGGACCATAAGTTCAAGACCATCCTGGGCTATATAGCTTCTTGTCCTGGGCTATACAGCTTTCTGTCCTGGGCTAACCTGAGCTACACATCGAGCTACTTTGCACACACACACACACACACACACACACACACACAACCTCACCCTAAGGAAGTTTTAAGTGACACTTCATCCTGTAGTCTGAGAGCAAAGCAAAGTGTCTCAGCCATGCTTCCAACAGAGCAAGGTCTCCCAGTTTTACCTGCTTATCTAACCCCAAAGAAAGCAATAGAGATAGAGTTCAGATATCACTCTGGAGTGGATTGAGAGAGAGTGGGACAGACTGTTGTCCCCATGCTGCTCAAGCACCTTTTCTTTCTGGTCACACATGAGTAAACACAACCCTGTCAAAGTGTCATGGTCTCTCTGAGCTGGAACCCTGATGGAGCAGGTTGGATTCACCTGGCCTCACTGAAAAGCTGAGCAGGGAGCAGGTTCTTCTTAGCTCTCTGAAAGTTACTATGAGTGCCCTCACAGTCAATGGAATCCTGAATGTTTAGTGAGCCTCTTCCTTCTGCCTTGCTGTAAGACACAGAAGGCCAGTGCCTGCATCTCACCTCCCTCAAGGCCAGGTGTAGCCCCCCTGCAGGCCTGAGCAGTTAGCAATCCTACCATGCTTTCTCATTTGCACAGTGGGTTCATGATGTCATTTGACTTAATTCTGTCTACATCCGAATGGAAGAGGTGTGCTGGAACTACTTTCTAGATAAAAGCATAGGTGTGTGTTACAGAAGGTAAGACATAGGACCACCACGGCTCTGCTCAATGAGCAAACATCAGACTCAAGAGCTACCCCAGTTCTGTGGATTTCCTTTAACCATACCTCAGGGCATCAGCAGGCCTTTGCCTGAGAGCTTCCTCTGCCAATATATCTCAGTTACTTTTTTGTTGCTATGAAGAGACATCATGAAGAAAGGGCTTATTGGGGCTTGCTTACTGCTTCAGGGAATAAAACATGATCATCATGATGGGGAGCATGGCAGTGGGCAGGCATGGCACTGGGTAGGAGCTGAGAGGTTACACCCTTATCTGCAAGTGGGAGGCCGAGAGAGCTGACTGGGAATGGTGAGGGCTTTTGAACTCAAGGTCCCACTTCGGTAACACTTCTCCTGCAACAAGACCATACCTCCTAGTCCTTCCCAAACACTCCTGCCGACTGCAGACCAAGTATTCTCATATATGAGTGTATAGGGGCCATTCTTATTCAAACCAACACACCAGTTAGCGGTATCTTGCCTGCCTTTGTAGTGAACCAGGAATGAGAGGAATGAATGCTTCCTGAGGCAGCCGTGTTGTGACAGCGGCTCAAGATGTGCATACACCCCTTGGGGGAGATAATGTTTGAGGTACATGGTACTTTCAGGCTTGCATTTTCTCTAGGTTTCTTGCTGGCAGTTGCCTGGTGTAACTGTGCTTCATGACTCTGGCACACATGCTCTATGGGATGTCTTCCCTTCCTCGTATCACCTCCCCATTTCTGTGTTGGTATGCCTTTACCTTGTAAAGTCAAGAGCTGTCCCGAAGCCCTCTTTCAGAGTCTGTGACTGGGATAACTCATTGAGACTCCAGATTCTTGGACACGATGGCCTGGCTTTTCTTTCCAAGGGCAAATGTTTTTACCAGGCTCTGTGAAGTCAGGACAGATTACACTCCAGCAGGAGAACAACCCACGTCACTCCTGCAGTGCAGTGTGCAGGGAAGTGGGTGAAGAAAGAAAACTAGAGAAGGCTGGAATTACCTTGCAAGATCACCAGCTAGCCTCTCAAGGGCTATGCTCCTTTCCCATTAAAGGCGGAAGAGGGAGGCAGGGTGGGCAGAGACCAAAGAGCATGGCCAGTGTCAGAGCCTCTGGCCTGGGAAGACAGATTGCGTCTAGATAGGTTACAGAGCTCCCAGCACTGTTGTGCTTGTTTGGCAGATAGCCTCAGTATGTGAGGGGAGGAAGCACCACGTCCAGTTCTGGGGCAGCCACTGTAAATCATGGGAATTGTGTTGTGGCCACCTTCTCACGGAGGCTTGGACATGAAACCGTATGTCTAACCAGAAACTGGGTTTGCGTTTATCCTTAGCCACCTTGGCTAACAGGGTATGGGAGGGAATACTGAAGTGTCCATAGGTTGGGGCTCTGTGTATCCTTCAGAGAATGTTCAGAAATCACGGAATCCCACCAAAGCACATCTAAGTGTTTTTCCACTTTGCTGAGGTGATCTATAATTTGCCTTGTGAGCAAAGAAGAACTTTTAAAATGAAGCCAGATATCTAAAATTCTTCCCTCTGCCTAGAAAGTGAGAAATGAAGAAAAGATGTTGACTGTGGTCTGGCCTTCTTATTTAGCTCTGATAATAAAAATCCAATCATTTTACTCTACCACAAATGTGTATTTATGAGTTTGCAGTGCTGTGTGTAGGTCTATGTAGACAGGCATGGATGGTCAAGGGTGTGTGCTAACAGAAGTACACATGAGAAGATATGCAAGGCTGAGGGGAAGGAATGTCAGGAAGCCTTCTGGAGGACATGCTCAGTTGGACCTTGCCCAACTGAGAGTTTTTGTAATTTTATTATTTTACTGATAGTTCTATTCTTGGTTACTGAAGCTGCCATTTTGAGGACACTGTTTTAGGCTCTATGTGGCCATAGTCAACAAGAAACCCAAAAGACAAAGGGCATGGAAGGCTGTTCAAGATTGCCCCTTGGTTAGTGTTCTGGTGAATATTAGACAGCTGCAAGGCTGAGCTGAGACCTATAAATGAGACCCCAGAGCCTTCTCCAGATTGGCCTCTGCTTTGCTCCCCATGTGTCCCCAGAGCGGATATTTCTGGAAGCTTATTGCCATAAGTTTATCTGGGAGGATGGTTTCAAGTCATTTTTTTCCCCAACATGAGCAAGCCAAGGGAAAAGTATATTCCCAGAATCAAAGTGTTCCAAGCATTCAGAAAGGTCATTGATGCTTTCTCTTTGGTCGCTCTTAGCAAGGCAGAAATGCTTGGATGTCAACCTTGTCCCTTTAACACGGCTGTGGGCCGATTCCCATTTGTTGGAGATAAAACTTCCTTCTTGGTCCAGAAATGTTCACGGCTGAATTGGCCACGAGACAGAGGACCCTGTGTTCCTAATTATTTCTGGATGAAAAGTCCTGCAGGCAAGTGGAGATTCAGGGCAAGGATGGCCAGGTGGAGCCATCACCAGTGTGCAGTGAATTGTGGAAATGGAGAGAGAATTGAATTAAGAGAGGCAGGTGCAAGCATTGAAATAACCATGGGTGTTAATTATGCAGTCCGGGCCTCACAGTCCAGCGTTAGCAAAAGAGATGCCACAGGCCTGTCCATCATGTGGCCCGTGAAAAGCTTCGGAGAAACGCATTCATGGTCTCTACAGGATTGGCCAGGGCAGCCTACTTGGGATTCTAGTGACACAGGAATTATTTATTAGTGGCACTGTGCTGCACATTTTTCCCTGAGCCAAGATGGCCATTTTAGTGTGTATAGACGGTGTGGGGGATTAAACTTTGATCACATAGAAATATGAACGTAGTGCAGATGTTTGAATGTGTTTTCAGTGCAGGCACTTCGGAAGGTCTCTTCTCTTTTTCACTTGAGATGATCGTATGGACCACGAGCAATGCACCCTGACATACAGTCAGATGGCAGAATGTCTACGCAGGTGTGGAGCGCAGCACTCAAAAGGAATGGGTGTGACTAGCTTCGGAAACACATGGCTAGATTACAAATACAATAAACCGAATGAAGGTGCAATGCCTCAGAATCTACCATTTTCGTGCATCCCATAATGGGTGAAACTAAGTTGTTGCGGTCTGGGAATGGAGCTAATCAGCAGAGTATTTGCTTAGTATGCATGAGGCTCTAGGTTTGATTCATAAGAGGGCATGAACTGGTGTGTCGGTACAAGCTTGTAATCCTAGCATTAGGGAGGTTTAAGTGGGAGAATCTGGAGTTCAAGGACTTCCTTGGTTACACAGAGTTGGAGGCCAACCTGGATTAGAGCAGACTGTCTCAGATAAACAAACAAACAAACAACCTCAGGACTTCTTGGGGTTGAGAGGAATGTCACAGGATGGTGGCAGTGTTATCTGTTTCATGGGTGAGGATTGTTTGGATGTAAACATTTTTAAAATTGTGTCTAATGTGCCCTTTGAAGTCTTCGTATTTCCTTCCTCATAAACAATGCCACTCTGAGACGAATGTGGAAAGCTCACCCTTCCATGCTTTGACCTTACATGCGTTTTGGATGCTGGTCAGTTTATGTCAACACATACTGAAGATAAATCTCTGCGGCCCAGAGCTGCCCAATTCCAAGCTGTTGTGAAAAGTCTGTCATGAAAGTAAGGCAAAAATCGAAGACTTCGGACAGTGAACTGCAGAGCCTGTGGCTAGGTCCACTCACCTACATTTTTCTATGTACCGCTGTCTTGGGGCACAGCCACACCCACTCCTGTCTATTTCTATACTGTCATTGTTCTCCTGTCCCAGTGGCAGGCAGAGAGCTTGCCCCTGAGCCCCACCGGACCACAAGTCCGAATGGTTTGCTCTCTGTCCCTTTATAGAAAAAGTTTGAGTCTGGGAGTAAAGAACCATTTCCATTTGGAGCTTCTGTCTTCACTCTGTAGGGGTGGAGTTTCCTCATAGAGCATGCCACCCAGGAAAGAGAACTTTCTAGAAAAGTCAGGACAGGACAGCTCAAGAATGTGCTTACCATTCGATATCAGTTGTTCAACCCACAGATTTGCTGGGTGCGCATGGCGTCAAGGACCTGTGTACCTCAGCCTGTAGAAGGTCTAACTAAAAGTTGTCTGGGTCATCGTCAGGAGAGGAGAAATAAATCTGGCCTGGAAGCTATCAGTGACCAAAGCTAGACTTTCTTTTTAAACTTCAAGCTGTTGGCTGGGAATTACCCTGCACAGAAAATAATGCCAAGCTAATTAATTGTGATGACAGTGAATGTGGTCTGGTTAAGCACAGACAACATGGTCGGCAGCGTTTGTTCAGTAAATGAAGGAACAAATTGAACCAATAGAAAAATTCAGGTTTGAATTTGGGACTGAATGAGTCATTTCATTGAAGATCTTCTGCACTGCTATTTCCTTTACTAAGGTTTAAACTCCCTTCTCTCCTTGACCTTCCACCCAAGATGAGTGCTCGTGACCAGGCAGGAAGTCCCTCGAGGTTTTGGTAATAAGACACAAAAGTCCTAAAGTTCCATCGTTCTTTCCCTGGCGAGTGCTTAGTGTCTTCATCTTGATGGTTTCTCGTTAAAGGATTTGATCTGGGGCTAGAAGGATCAATGGCTTTTCTAATGAAGAGTATCCAAGATAGAGACGTAGACCCTTAACTCTCAAACAAAACAAAACATCAAATGGAGGAGCCTTGGCACCTTTACACACGCCATACAGAGCTGCACTTTTCTTTATTCCCATTCTTAAGCCACCCCAGGGTACAGTGGCTGTGCACTGGTAAGTTGCACCTTCCAGAGGCAGGACAGGAATAAAAGGATGAATCATGGTTGTGATTTGATTAGTCTAGCGCAGTTTGGAAGAATGGATATTTTCTGTTGTAATGCTTAAAGCCTCTGCGGCATCTGATCCTGCCCCAGAAGGATGAACTGGCTGAGGAGCACCCCCAATATGTTCCTGGTTCATGGATTATTTTTAGGGTGAGCTGAAGTGGGAAAGTCTTTAGCAATCTGTGGTAGCCATTATCTTCCGATCAGGGAGGAGCCAGTTTCTGACTCTTCAAGATAAAGGCACCTGGTGAGTCCCCGGTCAGCAGTTGGTGGTGAATCTGAACTGGAGTGTGTTGCCGTTTGTGTTGGTAAAGGCGTCTCTATGGACCCTTGGGTGGGGATTGAGTTGGCTGAGTTACCAGCCACTCACAGTTACCTTTGTCATCTAGGCGATAGTCAGGAACTGCCGGACACTCCATAGACCACAGCTACCCTCTGCTTCATCTGCAAATAATGTCAGAAAAAATTAAATCCCTGCATAGACCTTCCCACCATTCCTCAGGCCTTTGAACCTGACAGCAATAACAACAAAAACAATGCCATGTACATAATTTGATTTCTTCCCTTACACCTTAAGCTATGGATTTGGAACTGAGAGAGACTATGATTTTTTTATACTTGTTCCAAATATGTATAAAGTATTTTATAGGTATTTTCATAGAATTGCTAATAAGCTAATTAGTAGGAATGCCGTATCCCAACACAATCTGGTGAATATTTTCTGTGCATTTGTTCACCCATCCATTAGGTCATGAAGCATACCACCATATGTGAAGTTTGCTGCTTATTGCTGGGAAGTAACAGGAAGCACAAACAAACCCATTCCTTGCAGCTTAGAAAAGAGGCAGATGATTACATAATAATGTGCAAATCTGTGCTTGCAAATTTAGAAAAACATTGTAAAGGCCATGGATTAATTAATGATCTAGGGAACAAGAGAGACTTTAAGATGAAAATGACATGGAGGCTGGAATCTACAGTAAGACTTTCCAGGTGAATATTGCAGGGATCTGGGCAATAGCTTTGCCACACCAAAGTCCTCAGGATAAAAAGATAACAGCATTGCCAGGCTGTCTTCTGAAAAGATAGAGAAGTTGCTTAATCTCATTTCATGCTTATGAAAAGTAACTCACTTTACTTTGTTCTTCAGACTCTTTCTTCTTCCTCCCACTAAATATCCTATGTAACTTCAATCAATCATAGTATCCTCATCAATAGGTATCAGGTCATTAGACTTTTATCTGCACTCAGACCCTGATCAGGCTTCTAGGTTGTGCGTTTCTACCTGTACTCCTCCACCATATTTGCAGCCCTGGAATGTGGGGCAATCAGGAAAATCATAGCATATTCCCATGTAGTGAGTCACAAATTGCTGACAGTCTTACCAAGATGTTGACATGTTAAGAATGCTTCCTGGTCCTCCGCCAAGAACTGACGCGTGGCAGACATCCACATGGATGCCAGGAACAATGTTCATGGCAGATAACACCATCCATGGAATGGCGAGCAGATGCTGCAAATGCTGCTGGGGGAACATTTCAGCTATGGACGTGTTCCTCTCAAATTCTGCTTCGGTACGTCAACCTCTGACACGTATTTCTGTGCTACAGGCTCAAGAGCATGCCTGCCTCTTCAGTCACCATGAGGCTGGATAAATTGAGAATTTTGTCAGTCTTGAATATTGTGTAGACGGAGATGCAGTGCTACTGTGACTCATTAACACCCTTGAGACAGCTCTTCTCCAGACCTTTGCCCAGTGAATGAATGCCTTCCGTTCTAAGCTGAGCTGAGGCTGTCAGGGGAAGGTGGAAATCAAAGCATTCGGGACAAAGGCAGAAAAGTGAAAGCGGATGCTAATCACTCCATCAGAAATGTTTACTGCTCCACCTGGAAGAGGAGTCTACTTTTGTTAATTAAAAGTTAGTCATTATTATAAGAGAGGCCATGGACACACAGCAGACACAGCAGAGATGCTGTCTGGAGTCCTAAGAGCCTTCACACCTGCTGTTCTCATAGTTTCCTCCCTCTCTCCCCACCTTCACCCCCTCTCAAGACAACACCAAAAGTTGCAGAGTACATCGAAACTGGATGACCAAATTGCATCATTGTGAAGGTAGAGAGACAGAAAGTCTAAGTTGTATTTTCTTTCATTGCCCATATCCTCCCACTTAGAAACTTATTTGTGAAGCAAAAATGGCCTGTGAGTGCGGGAGGATTTGGGCAGGAGGCTAGTGCAGCCTGACTGGGGGTGAAGCGACAGTTTGCTCTGGGCTCGCCATGTACTCACTCATCTAGTCTGGTGGCCTGGTGTCTCTATGGTGAAGCCTACAAAATTACAAGCATCCAGCTCTGTACAGTTGCCACTGACTCAGCTGCCAAAACATATTTTCTGTCTGTTTCTGACAGACGCTCCATCTAAATAGAGGAAGGAGGACAATCTCCTTTCAGGGTGACTCCAGCATGGTTCTCAAAGCACAAGTGGTCAAGTCACCAAGTCTAATTGAAATGAATTTCTCCTTCCTGGTGGTCCTGATCAACTCCCTCCCAAGAAGATAGGCTATAAATGGGAGATAATCATAAAGACATGCGTAGTTGTCTGTGCTGCCCAGCTAAGCCAGGCCATTTCTTACAGATGCCACCTCAGTCTTGAAAGTTTTCAACAGAACCCTGTGTTTCAAGAGAAGGAATCTGATAATTTTGTGATGCCCTTGAGTTGTCTGAAAAGATTGAGATGGGGCCTGGTGTCCCACCCTCTGCTTTTCCTTTTTACTATAGACATTATGCCTTTCACTCTTTAGGCAAAAGTTGAAAGTTATCTTGTACAGTGATATAACCATACACATATTGTATGCATGATAATCTATGTGCATTTGCTGGTGGCACATGTCCACTCAGCATCAGGCTTTGGGTTGTCGTGGTACATGTTTTGCTTGGCACATTCATTGTTCTGGGCTTCACTACAGCAAAATTGGTATATTTGCATGGCTGTTCCAAGTGCCAACTATCTCTGCCACTGGAAACCTGAGGAACTGTTTTTCTTTTGACCTGATTCATCCAATACCATATATTTTATCCCAAAGCTGAATGCTTTCTTCACCATCAATTATTGGCTGCTTGTGAACTCCATGCTTACCTCGGCAACACTTCACTTTCAGTTTCTCCCCCTTGGGATCCAAACTAAAGGGTTCTGTTGGGGTTGGGCTGGTGTCCTTGTCCATTACTGGAATTGTCTTACGCCAACAGCCAGTTTACTATGTGTGGGTTTCTTTATATTGCATGGCACTTTTTTAAAAAATGCTGAGTCAGGGTCTGATTATGTAGCTAACTGGAATTGTAACCTTCCTGCCCCAGCCTACTGAGTATTGGGATTGCAGGCATGTGCCACCATGACTGACCCATCTGCTTTTATTCTTTAAGGGCACTCCATGCTATGCTCTAACCTGCATCCCTGCTGTGTTCAGAAACCTTTTCTCTGTGTCTTTTCCAACACTTATATTCCATCTTTTTGTTTTGTTTTGTTTTGCTTTGTTATGTTTGGTTTTTAAAGACAGGGTTTTAAAGACAGGTGTAGCCTTGGCTGTCCTGGATTCACTTTGTAGACCAGGCTGGCCTCTAACTTACAGAGATCTGCCTGTCTCTACCTCTCTGAGTGCTGGGATTAAAGGCGTGCACCACCATGCCCAGCTTTATATTCCATTTTAAGGTAATAATTACTTTAATAGGTATATATTATTTGAATTTCTCTGATATTTGTATTTTTAAATACTCGTTGGCCATTTTTCTGCAATTCAGGAATGTATATTCAGGGTCCTTCCATTTTTAGGTCAAATTCTTTAAGCAAAAGGAGTTACTAAAACTCCTTACATGTTTTCAGTATTAACCCTTTATGCAAATATTGTCTTTCATTCTGCATCATGTTTCTTCACTCTGTTGACTGTTTCATTTGTTGCACAAATGGTTTTTAGTTTGAAGTAATCTTGTGTGTCTACTTTTGCTTTAGTTGTTTATATCTGGGAGGTTATTGCCAAAAATCCATTGCTTAGACCAAGACTGAGGAACTTTCCCTAAATATGCCTCTAGTAACACTCTAGCTTTGCATCTGAGCCTCTACTACATTCTCATCTGACTCTTGAAAGTGATATATGATGGGGATCCAATCAGAATCTTTACCATGTGGCATTTACTGAAAAGACTTTTTTTTCCTCTCTCTCTCTTGTATGTTCTTGACAACTACCTCAAAGTTCAATTAACTATACTTGCCAGCATTTATTTTTGGATCTAATATCTTATAATGGTCTGTCTTTCTATTTGTCTATTTTTAGCTCAGTACTTAGAAATAAGTTCACAGTGAACTTCTCTCTTAAAATCAGTTTTGTTGCATGCCATAGTGTTTGGTATTTTATGCTTCTCTTTTTCATTTGTTTCAAGATATGATTTGATTTCTTCCTTGGTGCATGGGTTGTTCAGCAGGGTGTTGTTTAATTTTCACATATTTGTGTATTTTCCAATTTTTCTTATTTTATATTTACAGTTTCACTGTGGTTGAAAAAGATACTTGATATGATTTTAGTCTCCCTGAATTTGTTAAGACTTTTGTGGCCTAAAATATGATCTTTCCTTGAAAACTTTTGTATATGTGTTTAAAATAAATATGCATTTTAAGATGACTATGGTGGTATACACCTTTAATCTCAGTACTCAGGAGGCAAAGCCAGGTTGATCTCAGATGTTCAAGGCCAGTCTGGTCTACAGAATGGATTCCAGGATAGCCGGGGCTATACAGAGAAACCCAGTGTCAAAACAAACAAACAAATAAATAAATATCCAGGGCTACACAGAAAAAAACTATGTCAAAAATAAAGAAACAAATAGATAGATGGATAGATAGATAGATAGATAGATAGATAGATAGATAGATAGACAGACAGACAGACAAATAGAGTATCCTGCTGCTGTTGAGTGGAGTGTTCTGTATATATACTTCAGGTGATGTTGGTCTGTGGTGTTTAAGCCTGTTGTTTCCATATTGCTCTTCTGTCTTAATTATCTATCTGTTGTTATAAGTAGGCTATTTAAGTCCAGCACTATTATTTTATTGTGCCTAGTTTGCTTACTTCTAATAATTTGCTGTATATATTTAAATGCTTCTTATTGGGAGTATATATATGTTTATAGTTGCTGTAGAGTCTTGATGAGCCAACTCCTATTAAATAGTGGCTTTCTTCACCCCTTATGATACTTTATGACTTAAGGTCTGAGGTGTAGACAGGTTGTTCTCTCTTAATTACCATTCACACAGAATTTTTTTTTAAGTTGCCTTCTATTTCAGTCTCTGTATGTCATAAAAGTTAACATAAATCTCTTATTGCATAGGTTTTTTTTAATAATCAAAGAAATAGAGGTCATTGTTTTGAGTTGTGTGTGGTGGGGAGACTTGGGAGGAATTGAAGAGAGAGAAGGAAAGGATGAAAATCATGTAATTATATTTTAATTAAATTTAAAAAGCACTTATTGACAAAAAGGGCCATCTATTTTATGTCTGTTGATTGGAGAACTTAATACATCCACATTTAGTTAACCATTGCTAAGGAAGAATGTACTACTTACCAGTATTTTCTGTTTCATACTTTCCTCCTGGCTTTCTTCCTTATCTTTCTTAGTGATTCAGTGGCTTTTATAATGATATGCCTTGGTTCCTTTCTCTTTATGGTTTGTGGTTACCGTGAAACTTACACAAAACATATTATGGTTCTTCAGTTTCTTTTAATCCGATCACAATTTACATTGGCTACATAAAATAATTCCTTATAGCTTCTCTTCCTCTGCCTTTAGTGCTGACGCTGCAGCTTACATCTCTTATATCTCACGCACCCATCAAGTATATTCAGCTATTACTGGTTTTGGATATAGTTGTATTTCAGCTTTTTCTCAGGGTTAGGGTTAATCCAGGGCTCTGGCCGTGCTTAGCAAGCACTTTGCCACTGAGCCACTCCTTCAGCCCTTGCCATCTAACTTTTATATTAGACTTAAAAATGACTCATACGCTATCCTTCCAATGGTGAGGCATTCTAGTCCGATGCTAAATTTTCTTTTGAGTGTTGTGTTTTTACTTGCTTTTCAGGTGTCCTTTTGCTTTAAATTTTAAGAATTACCTTTGAAACTTCTAGTGTTAATAAACTTATGCCATCTTTGTTTGCCTGGGAAAGTCTTTCTCAGTCACTTCTGAAGGACAGCTAGTTTACTAGATAAAGTATTTGTGGCTGGTGGCTGTTTTGTTTCAGTAGTTTAAATATTTTTTCTTTATACTTTCCTAGCATTTAACGTTCCTACTGAAAAGAATGTTGACAGTCTTAAAGAAGTTCCCTATTGCATGTAATTCATTTTTCTCTTGGTGTTTTCAAAATTCTTTTTGTCATTGCCTTTTGAGATTTTTTTTAATAACCTGTGTTGGGAAACATCTCTTTATATTTAATCTTCTCGGTATTCTTTGGATTTTATGGATTTAAATGGGCTTTCTCTTACAGATTTTAGAAACTTTCATCACTTTCTTTAAACAAAGTTTCCATCACTTTGTCTTTCTCTACACCTTCTGGAACGTATAGAATGTGCATACTGGTTTGCTTCATAGTGTCTCATGGGTCTCACAGGCCTTTTCAAACCTTTTTCATTCTGTTTTTGTTGTTGTTGTGAAGCTTTAATTAATCCATATTCTGGTACTCATTTTAGCTTTTGTTTGGTTAACTCTGCTGTTTGAAACTTCAATAGAATTTTTCAATTCAGTCATTGTATTTTTCACTTTCAATGTTTTTCTTGGTACTTTTCTCAAGCCTCCTTGTTGAATTTATCACTTTCTTTGTGTTTTATGTTACTTATTTGGTGGGGGGGGATGTCTAGCCTCATTTTTTTGTTATGTTTTGTGTTGTTTTGGGTCATAGGAAGTTACAAACAAGCTAGGTCTATATAGTAAAATCTCTATGTCCAGCGTTTAAACGTGCATAGTAGAAGAAACTAGCTCCTAGTCTCTTCTTCACAGATTAGCACTGATAGGGAAAATCCTTCACTAATCAACTGGTTTAACTCTTCTGGGGCTGGGCATGGTGTCGCATGCCTTTAATTTCAGCACTCAGGAAGCAGAGGCAGGAGGATCTCTGTGAACTTAAGGTGAGCCTGGTCTACATAGTGGGTTCTAAGACAGCCAGGAGACAGAGAGACCCTGTCTTTGAGACAACAACAACAACAAACAACAAATGATAAATATTCTAGGAAGGCAATTTGTCAGGGTCTATAGCAGGCTTTCTTTCTTCTGATGTTTTTGGGTATGCCAAACATGGAAGATAGGTCTACAAGCATAGCCTGGAGTCTAAGAATATAGTCTGGGCCTACAGCCAGGGTTACTGTACCGACTGTAGCTGGAAGGCCAGCTTAGAGATTAGAGATGTAGGAGATGACCTAGATCTTGTACCTGCAGGGAACATTGAGGTCCATCTGTGAGTGCTGTAGGAGCATAAATGAAGTATGTGGAAGCCTGGAGGCTGATTATTGGTGTGAGCCTGAAGCCTCTGGTTGCAGGAAAGCATCAATGCATCTGTACTGAGTGATACTGAAGACTGGTTTTGCAAGAGCTGAACCAGTAGTGGAGCTGGTTTGGATACTAGCCTAGCTAAGACCAGGAGAACTAGAATCATGGAGTGAATGGGGCTTCCCACTTTGCTGGAAAATGTCTGAAGGTTAGAATCATAGATCCATCCTTGAGCCTGGTTTGGTGGGGGCTGACCTGTTGCTGGGGTCTTCAGCAAAGTGAGGTACTGAATACAGTCTTCCCCCATGTGGAGAGGGTCGCTACTTTATACTACCTGGGTTTGGGTGGAGGATGGCTCAGGCAACTTGATCCTCATAAGTGCATCTTACTCTGCACCATGGGTGCTGTAGTCTCTCATCTGTATTTCTCAACGCCTGCAAAGCTAATTTCCTTCATGGATAGATGCTCAGGTTGATGTTTCTGTGAGAGATGAGCACTGCCAGTCTGACTACACTGTTCTAAGGATGACATCCTCCTAGTGTCTGTTATTTATTTGTTAATTTTCTGCATCTCCTACTACACGCTCTGTGACAAATCTAGGGATTTATTTTGTTTACTGTTGAATTTCTAGCCAATGTTAGTGCCTGAAAATTTAATCAATAGAAGAAAAGTGCACTTAATTATGATTTGTCCTACATATCTTTCCCTTTGAGCTCTTATTACATGCGCTGAGTTCTTCAACCTCTGCTCCTAAACTACAGGCTTCCTTTTCTATCATTATTTGCTTGTGGAAGTTTTCAGTTGCACTGAGATCATTCATTAATATTCATGTAGCCACTACCTAGATCTTACTGCTGGCATTTGCTAGTCCTGTGTTATTGCCCATTCCTCCATTTATCTAAGTTGCAAAATACCCTTTAAATTAAAAGTAAGAATGAAGATAGGAAGCTTTAAGTCTTGCTGAGTTCATTTCAGTATGATTGTTACAATCTGAGGACTGTCATAACCCCTGAAACCTCAGAAAAGACAAACTGGCTAACTGAGGAGGATGGCAAAAGTGTGCCCAGTGATTCTCCTGGGGTCTCTGTTTGACCTTGTAGCTATTAAGAGCTGATAACCACTAAGGTCATGCATCTGTGGATGGTCTTCTCCCCCAGGCCTGAACAATGCACATTTGCTCAGAGAATATCTACCCTAATAAAGCTTGCAGATCTCTACAGGAGAGGGTGTGTATATTATTGTCACTGTTCACCTGGCATATAATCCCAGGCTTTCTTGTTTAACTGGTCTGAGGGAGGCATGCCCCTGTCCCCCACAAGACCCTGAGCATCTTAGGTTGGCCTCCAAATGTGTTTTCTTTTTACATTCCACAGTAGCTTTGGGCTAGAATGAATGTATTAGTCAGAAGTCTCGAGAGGAACAGAATCAATAGAATATATACAACTGTAAGAGGGGAGTTATTAGGCTGTCTCATATGATTAAAGGCTGAACCATCTTACAATGGCTGCCTGTAATCAGGAAAGTCTGGTAAGCCAGCAGCAACTCCGAGCAAGGCGCTAGGAATCTCAAAACAAAATAGACCAAGAATGTAGCCTCAGTTAAAGGCTGAAGGCCTTGGGAACTCCTTGAAGAGTTGCTGGTACAAACTCAAGCTCAGAGCCTGATGAATCTGGAATCTGAGGTACACAGGTAATACTACACCCACACCATTAAAACTTACTCAGAAGGTCCTCACACACAGGTTAGCATCCCTCTTCTACCACTCTTCTGTTTCACCAGCACCTATTGGATAGGCTCATGGCAGAGCTTTCCCATTCAGCTTGCTGACCCATACTCAAATCTTCTCTGGAAGCACTTCCATAAACACCCCAAAGCATGTTCTGGACAGCTTTTGGTCCCTTTGATGTTGACAACCAACATAAACCATCACATTGAGGCTACTTAGTGACTAACAGATTGAAGGATCATGGGTGAGTCAACAAGTCTCCCTCGTCATGAGTACAGATCAGTGTCATGGAAGAATGTTAATGTCTCTATTCTGAGAAAGGATTTCATGCATTTTTTTTTCAAGGTGTTGGATCCTACAGTTCGGTTTTCTTTATATGCATAAATAAAAAGTCATAATTAATGCTCTTCAGAGTGATGTCATCATCCAGCAGCACAGGTGTCAATCAGTAGTTTGTTGGCGATACAAATCTCAGTTCCAGAATCTGAACCCCTGGGCTGGTACCCTGCAGTGTGTTCTGTAGAAAGCCCTCCAGGGCATTTTAGATCCAGATCCCCTCCAAGTGTGGGAACAATGGGCAAGCCACATTAGCAATAGCAAGCCACATCAGTCTGTGCAACCAAAGGAAGCTGACCTCAGTCTTCGGGAAAGGTATTGCTGGCTACCAAGAAGACTTTTCCAGGCCCTGTGTCTACAGGCATGCAGAAAAATACAGACGTTTTTCTTTTGTTATGGTTTTTGCCGTTGCTTTGGATCTGCTAAAAGTCACTCCTCCACTCCCCAAGCCCCACAACTGAGCCTAAGTCTGAGGACATGCTGAGGACCACTGTTGGTGACCTGGCACGTGCTGGTTGGTGCTGCAACTCTAAGACATGGGGAGGGGAGGAGATATCTTAGCCACTGGTGAGTGTGGACAGCCAGTCTCCCTTAGGAGAGCTGGACTCCAGGAGTCCAGGGTGGGGGCATCTTAGCTCATTTGCCTTATGGTCACCCTAGCTCAGAGAAGTTGCCTAAAAAAGATCCTAAAAGGGAAAGATTCATGGAATTTAGATGTCTAGAGTTCAGAAAGGGAAGTCCTACGTTTAACAGCTTCCCTAGGCTAAGCTGTGGGCTTGGGGGTAATAAGTAAGCAACAGCCACCACACCTGTGGCTTCAAATATCAGGCCTCCAAATCACCTGAATGTTGGGCAAGTAGAATGCCAACCACAGAGGAAACAAAATAGCTTACAGTGTTTCAGCTTGCCATAAATTCCCCCAAAGCATATACACTGATTTCCATCATTTTCAATTACCTTCCTTAAGGGTAGAAGCTTTGCGAACCCCCCTTTATGTGTAAAGTTTTGGGGAGGACTTTAAGAAATGATGAGAAGTATAGAGGAATTTTAATTCAGAACATGGCTGCTTTGGTAAGAGATCACATCCAGAGATGTTTTAGATCTGTGTGACCTGGCTGGAAAACAAGCATGCCTTTAATCCAGGCGCGAGGCAAGCAGATCTGAGTTCAAGGCCAGCCTAGGGTAGAGCAAGTATCAGGTAAAGGAAAGCTTATGATGAGGCACGCCTTTAGTTCCAAAAAGTAAAGGTAAAGTTAGTTTGTAAAAGGAAGCACCATGTTTGAAGGTGATATTTAATCTAGTGGCAGAAACAGTGATGAATCAGAGAAGATATGACAGAATAGGATATGCCCAAATCTCATGAGAAGAGAGAGGAAAGGGAAGTTACATAAGGGGTAATGAAAAGAGAGAGGGGGAGGCAGTTTTACTAGGTCAGTAATAAAGAGACAGGTTGCAGCGAGAGAACTCTGATGAAGACAGAAGGAGCCAGAAGATTAGAAAAGATTGCTGGAGTTAGTTTGCGGCCAAGCAGGGCAACTCCTGGGCTAGAAGAGAAGCCAGATTAAATAAGTCAGCTGGGAAAGTAGTTTGAACCAGAACAACTGAGTTGAGCCAGCCAGCTATGAGCTCAGAAAGAACAGAAAGGGTGGGCTTATTCAGCAGTAAGTCTCAGAGGCAGAAAACATTCCAGACAGAGGCTAGAAGCTTCCAGGACTAGGCCTAGGTTAGCAGAAGGAGACAATAACCAAAGCAGGAGGATAAAAGTTACTTTTACAGAGAAACTTTCCAACAGGACACCCAGCTTTTCCAGCATTTAGTTTCTCTATGACTATTCGGACCAAAAATTGTCTTAAAATACAGCCATATCAAAAAATAAAGATGCTCCCTGGAACCCAAAATTATGATCATGTAGAGTGTTCTCAGAGCCATTGAAATTAGCAATCTTTTCTAGTTCCCACCATTTGCATGCAAATTTCATGATTTCCTTGTTTTTAATTGCTGAATAGTATTCCGTTGTGTAAATGTACCACAATTTCTGTATCCATTCCTCAACTGAGGGACATCTGGGTTGTTTCCAGATTCTGGCTTTTACAAATAAAGCTGTTATGAACATGGTTGAGCAAATGTCCTTGTTGTATACTTGAGCATCTTTTAGATATATGCCTAGGAGTGGGATAGCTGGATCTTGAGGTAGCACTATTCCTAATTGTCTGAGAAAGTGCCAGATTGATTTCCAAAGTGGTTGTACAAGTTTATATTCCTACCAGCAAAGGAGGAGGGGTCCCCTTTCTCCACATCCTCTTCAGTATGTGTTGTCATTTGAGTTTTTTATCTTAGGCATTCTGACGGGTGTAAGGTGAAATCTCAGGTCATTTTGATTTGCATTTCCCTAATTACTAAGGATGTTGAGCATTTCTTTAAGTGTTTCTCTGCCATTTGATATTCCTCTATTGAGAATTCTCTGTTTAGCTCTGTACCCCATTTTTTTTTATTAGGCTAGTTGATATGTTGCTGTTTAACTTCTTGAGTTCTTTATATATTCTGGATATTAGCCCTCTGTTAGCTACAGGGCTGGTGTAGATCCTTTCTATATCTGTAAGCTGTCGTTTTGTTCTGACAACAGTATCCTTTGTTTTACAGAAGCTTTTCAGTTTCATGAGGTCCCATTTATTCCAAGGACCATTCATGGAGATAACCTAGAACACCTGCACAGATGTAGCCCCTGGCAGCTCAGTGTCCAAGTGGATTCCATAGTATTGGGAACAGGGACTGCCTCTGACATAAACTCAGTGGCCTGCTCTTTGATCACCTCCCCCTGAGGTGGGAGCAGCCTTACCAGGCCACAGAGGAAGACAATGCAGCCACTCCTGATGAGACCTGATAGACTAGGATCAGAGGGAAGGGGAGGAAGCCCTCCCTTATCAGTGGACTGGGGGAGGGGCATGGGTAGAGAAGGGGAAGGGAGGGTGGAGTTGGGAGGGGAGGAGAGAGGGAGATACAGGGGGTACAAAGTGAATAAACTGTAATTAATAAAAAATAATTAATTAACAAAGAAGAAATTAGTGATCATCTCTGTATTCTAGGGCAGAGACCCTCTTTGAGTTATCCTTGAATACAATCATTAAATCAGAGTGCAAATTTCTCAACCATTGCTCCTTAACATGCAGGTGTGTCATGCATCTTTATTTCAAGTGACAAATGTGAGTGTGGCATTGTGTTAGGGGGCCTGTGTAGTGTTCATAAAACCCTGGTTCAATACCAAGTGCCAACTATATGTGTATATATTTATATACATATACACATATAGTTGTTTTCTATTTGTGAAAAAAATAGTATGTATATATACACATGCAATATATATACTATATATATATACTGTATATATACATACAATATAGATAGATAGATAGATATACAATATATATTCATATGTATCTATATATATATAATGTGAATGTGCCCTGTGGATAAATTGTCAGAGAAAGGCTGCCGCTGTGACATGTGACCTCATAATAGTAATTAAGTGGACAAACCCCTGTCAAGATAGAGGAGTTTGCAGTCAAAGGGCAGCTGAGCTCTCTTCCTATGTTATCCAGGTTATTTGGCTCTGTTTGGGCCAGAACCAAAATATGCCACTCTTCCTGTTTATCTCTTATGTCTGATCACAGCTAGTTATATTTGGGCAAAACATGGATTTTTTTGATGAAGTAATTTAGGCACAACATGCCCATTAAATTTTTGTTTGTTAAATGAGTTTTCATTGGATTATAAAAATTATACATTACCTCTGCCCAATGCTCGTAAGAAAATTATAGTAAGAAAATATAAAAAGATCACCACTACCCAAAGTTAGCCCACTCTACGATAAAAGATTAAAGCTCCATCTTTTTCTAAAGCGACGAGCACGATCAAGATGCTGTTTGTATTCAGCATAACTGGAAAGGCCCAGCAGAGCAATCACAGGATTATGTTTAAATCCAAATTTGGATGAAGTGATAAAATTGTTATGGAGAAACATAACCCTATATTTAAAACCATACGGTTACATACATCAACACACATATAATCAACACAAAGACTCCATTCTATAAACCACTAATAAATAGTCTGAAAAGGAATCTAAAAAAGCAATTGCATTTAAATATTATCCAAACTGTTGCTGAAAGAAAACGTAGAAGACATAAAGAGAATATTTCTAATATGACAACTTGCTCGAGGTGGTCTTCAGATTTCACACAGTCTATAGCAAAGTCATACTATTTTTTCACAAATAGAAAAACATTTCCTAAAGCTCATATAAAATCATAAATGGATCCCAAATAGCTATAACAATCATGACAAAGTAAAAGTTTCAAAGTGACTGGTTTCAAATTTTGCCAAAGCCGCGGGATCCAGAGAACAAAGCAGGGATATAAAGAGAGAAATGTGGCTCAGTGGAACCGAACGGGAAGTCCAGACATATGGGTCACACAAAGAGAGTACATGACCATTCAATATGAAAAGGACAATACTTAACAAATAATCTTGGGGAAACTGTATACACACAAAAGAATAAAATCTTTGCACCATATTAAAAACAAAACAAAACAAAACAAAACAAAACAAAACAAAACTAGCTGAAAATCCTGGGCCAGAGTTCAAGGTCTAAAACTCTGTAGAAAAGAACCCTGCATAGTGGTGCCTGCCTGTAATTCTAAGACTCTGGTGGCAGAAGTGCCAGAACTGTGAGCTGAAGGCGTGGCTGGGCTACATAGAGGTATCCTGTCTCAACGCAACAAACCAAACTAACAGAAACAAACACTAAGTATAAGACTTTTAAAATAAACACTCATGGGACTGTCACAAGTTTGGGTTATTGAATTTAACAGTGATTCCTCAGATATAATTCCAAAATACAGACAACTGAAATCAAAACGAATAAATTAAATCATATCAAAGTTAAAATCTTCCATAATGAAATGACATTACAAATAGAATAAAAGGGGAATGGAAGAAAATATTTCAGATTTATCTGATCAGCAGTTTTAATCTAGAACATAGAATTAAAACCCAAAGATTATAAACAAACCATAATAACTCAATGTAAAGTTGACAAAGGGCTTGGATTGACATTTTCACAAAAATGATCTACAAGTTACCAGCAAGTGTATAAACAGATGCTTAATGCCAAAAGTTGCTGAGAAAGTTCTGATCAAACAGTCACATCACACCATGGGCATGGCTGTTATAACACAAAAAAAAGAAAAGAAAATGAAAAGTATAGGTAAGTCTGTAGATTAACAGGAACACATGTAACAGGAAAAAGGTGTACAATGATGTTGTCACTGTTGAAATTTCTCAAAAATTCAAAATAGAATTGCCATATGCTACACCAACTCTACTTCTAGGCATATTCTTTTTTTGTTTTATTTAATTATTATTTTTTCTTATTAGTTACATTTTATTAACTCTGTATCCCAGCTGTATCCTGCTCCCTCATTCCCTCCCAATCCCACCCTCCCTCCCTCATCTCCACCCTGCCCCTTTCCAAGTCCACTGATGGGGGGGGACCTCCTCCCCATTCATCTGATCCTCTTTTATCAGGTATCTTCAGGACTGGCTGCAAAGTCCTCCTCTGTGGCCTAACAGGACTGCTCCTCCCTTGGAGGGTGGGGAGGTCAAAGAGCCTGCCATTGAGTTCCTGTTAGAAATAGTCCTTGTTCCCCTTACTATGGGAAACCAATTGGTTACTGAGCTACCATGGGCTTCATCCGAGCAGAGGTTCTAGGTTATATCCATGCATGGTCCTTGGTTGAATGTCAATCTCAGAAAATGTCAGTCTAGGCATATTCTTAAAGAATTGAAAACAGAGACTCTAACTGATACCTGTATTCTCATTCCATCCACAGTGGCATTTTTTACTATGGCCAAAGGTAGGGGCATCCTTCATGCCAGTGATGGGTAAATCAGAAAATAAAAACAAGCAGTGTCTATATACAAGAAGGGCCTGGTGCATGTGGCAATGTATACAAACCTTGGAGAATAAGCCAGTCTTGGAAAGATGAATACTCTATGGTTTGTCTTATGAAAGATACCTGTGTAGTTCAGCTCATAGGGATAGGAAGTTGAATGCTGGTTGCCAGGGGCTGGAATGAATTATCACAAAGAGTCACAATGATGGACCTAGAATTTCAGTTCTGAGAGAGAGACAAAACTTCTGGAAAAGTGAATACAGTCAGCTCCACTGACATGTGCATTTACAAATGGTTATGATGGAATTTTTTATGTGTATGTTTTACCGCATTTTTAAAAAAAACCACCCATTATCTAGCTAGTGGTAAACATGCACCAAAATATCTGTGATACAACTCTATTAGATTTCTCAGAAAAAAATATCTGAAATATTTTCTTCCATTCTTTTTTACTCTATTTGTAAGGTCATTTCATTAATGGAGGCTTTTGTCTTTGATATGGTTCAGTTTTTCTGTTTTGACTTCGGTTGTCTATATTTTGGTGTTATATCTGAGGAATAAATAAATAAATTCAATAACGCAATGTCATGAACATAGGTACATGTATGAACGCATGCGCACACAGAGTCACACCGGCCAAACACTGATTGCTGGTTCTGTAGTGTTGGAAGCCCAAAGAATGGCACAGATGACACAGGCTCCACTCACATGGTCAAACAATCACAATGAAACCGAGGTGCACCACAGTGATGAAAGGATAAACGTGGAGCAGTACTGGAGCAAAGGAGGCTGTGTCTGTGTCATGTTAATACACGGGCAGGAGTTTTACAGAGAAGTCATCCTAAGAAGTAGAAAATATGTGAAGAGAAAATGGAGGCATGAAAGTTGTGAGGTATTTGCGGAATGTTGGAAAATATGTGTTTGCAGCATTGGAGTGTGGCAGTGGGGGCACAGCATGAGCTTATAGTTTGGGGTGACAGTTTAGAGTCTATTGTCCCCAAATGTTCCCACTCCTAACCCCCAAAATGATGTGCCGGTTTTAAAGAAAGAGGATGATATTTTGGTAGCAACAGCAGCCTTAGAAGGAGTGGCACAGTGAGCATTGAAGGTAACTATCTGTTGTTCTGAAAAGGGAAATCATAAACATTTGGGCTACTGGGGGATTAATTAGACTTCTTACCCATGTGAAAATTTTACTTTTAGGAGAGTAATGTGTTCTGTGTGTTGCTTTTAAATAGACTAAGTAGTGAGGTCATAGGAGCTATCCATCCCACCATTCAAGACAGCTCTGTTCAGGAGACGGAATGGGTGCCTGGCATGTAATGTACTTTTTACATTTTCTAATATCTGCCTTAAATAAAATAAAAGGCAACAGATGGAACTGACCTGAGCACAATATTTGATTTCACCCATTATTGAACTTGTTTCATTTTGTCATGAAACTATTATAAAATTTACTAGTGATGCTTTTAAGTTCTCTTTTGATCTCTGGTTTTCAAGTTCAAGTGTGTGCTTTGCACATGCAGCCATCTCAATTCAGACTGCCAGGGTCGTGAATACCACGTGCTGCAGTGGCTATGCCCACACTGTGAATACTACGTGGTGCAGATGCTTCCAGACAATCAGAAGGGCCGAGCACTGTGCATGGCCTGGGTTGGAATAAAACATGGTCACCAAGAGCATCTTCTGCTCAGCCTCTGCTCTTAAGTACAGACCTGATTACTTCCCTGCTGGTTAGGAGTTACACTGATGCGCTATAATCTTAACTGACACTTTTCTTCACCAGAATCCTTTATAGTGTCTAAAGTCATGCATTCATGTATTTTTATTTATTATTTATTACAATTAGTCACTTTGCATCCTGGCTGTAGCCTCCTCCCTTGTCTCCTCCCAGTCCCACCCTCCTTCCCTCTTCAACCCCTATGCCCCTCCCCTAGTCAACTGAGAGGGGAGGACCTCTTCCCCTTCCCTCTGACCCTAGTCTATCAGGTCTCATCAGGAGTGGCTGCGTTGTCTTCCTCAGTGGCCTGACAAGACTTTACCCTCCAGGGAGAGGCGACCAAAGAGCCAGCCACTGAGTTCATGTCAGAGACAGCCCCTGCTCTCCTTACTAGGAAACCCCCATGGAAACTGAGCTGCCATGGGCTACATCTGAGCAGGGTTTCTAGGTCCTCTCCATGCATGGTCCTTGGTTGGAGTATTGGTCTCTGCAGGAACCCCTGGCCAGGTTTTTTGGTGGTGGTGGTGGTGGTGGTGTGTGGGTTTTTTTTTTTGGGGGGGGGGGCTCTGTTGCTTTCCTTGTGGAGTTCCTGTCCTCTCCAGGTCTTTCTATCTCCCCCTTCTTCTCATGCATTCATGTTAAATCATGGTAACTGTTGTCAGGAAGGAACCTGTTGGGGACATGAATGCAGGCTTATACATCTCTTGTTGCCAGCTTTGACAGTGGATATTTTTTTTTTCTTTTGCATTTTCCTCGTGGTCAATAGAACTGAATTCCTCCATAGAATAAGCACATCTGACTAAGTATTAACATAGGTGGGACTGAATTTAGAAGATATTGGACTGAAGAGTAAGTGAGAAACTGGGCATTAACATAGCTACATGGTGGACATTACAAACACGTACAACACATACGCAGGCATAAGACATGCCAGTGAAGAGTTGCATCTTTCTATGCATTTCGATCCAACCTGGAGAATCAACTCTTTAGGTCTCATTTAAGCGTAGTCTAAATATTCCTCTCAGATTTTCTGTCTTCCCATATCTGACCTATTTTTTAATTTATAGATCTGGAAACTTTAAATTGTATGTTTCCTTTTTTTCTCATTACCAAACTTCTCCTACAAGCCATATGTTTTTATGCATACAAAATAAGATTTGTTCTCATCATAACCGGTTAGATTCTTGCCAACAGTATAAGACACCCTCTGAGGTGGCATATCAAAGCCCAACCCTCTGATCAAGATAAAAGACTAATTAGAATCCACAGCAGTTACAAAGCAAACATAACCCAGGAGTTTAGCAAGGTTTACAAACTTTGAGGGAAAATAAAATTCTAAAAACAACTTATTAGGTAAGCATTTATTGTTTTCAAAAGCCTTTTTTTCCTATGCCTTGCTTCTTTTTACCTTTAAAATGTTAGCCGCCTTTAAAATGCAGGTGGTTATAATGGGAAATGGAGTGCTTTTCTTGATGGTGGAAATGAAGATGATAAGGGAGGCAAGGTAACGATTGTAAAGTTAAAGGCTGGCAGAAGTAGCAGACTGTCATCTGTTACTTAAGTTGGAAGCTTCCAGGAAATAACCTACTTTGGAGGATGATGATGATGACAATGATGAAAAGGCTGGTAATGATGTCATAGAAGAGCCTGCTAGAGCAGGAATATTACACTGTAGCTTTGCTCCCTGAGGACATACAGCAGCCAAAGAAAGTGAAATACCAGAAGGAAGTGGGATGCTAACAGGAAGTGAGAATCATGGTTGTCTTCTCTCAAGGAGCAAGGGAGGGAACCACTTGAGTGTCAGTGCTGGTGGCAGGGGGACTAACACCGTTTTCCTTACACAGTATTTTATTAAATTCTAGGTGCTGTTGCTTCTTCTATCCTAGCCTCTTTTTCTCAAACCTTTATGTTTTATGTACTTTGGCATTTGAAGCTTTCTCTCCCCTTTCCTGATAATCATTTTCTGTTGCTTATGATAAAACTTGTAAAACTTGTTGGTTTGCCTCATCATTTAATTTTACTTAAAGGGACAGACTCTTCTTAAAAAAAAAAAAAAGCCTGTTGGGATTTTGATTGGGGTTTCTTGAATATATAAATCAAATTAGAAAGAACTGACAGCAACCGAATTCTGAGCCTTCAGACATTTAAGTAAGGCACAACTCTTTATTTGTTTAGGTGTTCATCATCTCTCATCAATCTTTTGTAATTTTCAGGATACAGATTTGGCATACCATTTTATCAGGTTTATCCCTCATTTATAAAGTTGTAGTTCTAAATATATTGCTTTTAAACTTCTTTCTTTTAGTTTTGACATTTTAATTGTAAGTTTAGGTTGTTTGTTGATAGCATTTAAGGCACGATTAATTTTGTATGTTTATTTCATATTCTGTAACCTTGCAAAACTCATGTGTTACTTCAAATAGATTTTCATTCACTACATTAGGTTTTCTATACAGAAAGCCATGATTTCTGTAAATAATGAGACTTTTTCTTTCTCATTTTTATTTATTATCCTATTTCGATAGTATATTCTGTTATAAATATATGTTTCCTGTATATTGTTCTGATTTTATTTATTTTTCTTGCCTTATTGCACTAACTAGAGATTGCATAATTTTTAGCAGAAGTAGAAAGAATAGATAACCTTGTCTTGCTCATTCTTTTTGAGAAATGGATACTATCTTTAGCTCTTAAATAATATATTAACTGTAGGAATATTTTGTAGATCTCATTTGTGAAGTGAGGGAGTTCCCCTCCACTTCTAGATTATTGATGATTTTTATTGAAAATAAGTATTGATTTGATCAGGTATTTTTTTTATTAGTCTGTTAAGATGATTATGTTTTATTTGTTTGTTTATATTAGCTAACATCTGGGGATGGGCAAATGTTTAAACCTTTGTTTTTCAGCTTTTAGCCCTATTTCATAGGGACTGGTGTGAGAGTGTGTAAACTGGTGGGTGTCAAGTGCTTTAACGTTCCTGTCATAAAGCAAATGTCCTTCTTTCAGGTCTGAGGACCAAAAGAAAAAATGACCTTAATTAACTGCTTTTCTGGAGACTGTCACACAGTTGCCTGAGGTCAGCAGAGGTGCCACAGATGGTTTACATTTCTTTCGCCTCTCAGAGTATTCTCCATAGTGAAAACAGACTGCACCTCAAATTCTCCTGAGGTGGCAGGGGAACCCAGACACTCAAATGAGTTATAGCTCTAGAAGCATGTTGTCTCTGATGGCTTACTGCCAGGTGAGGGTAGGGTAGAGCATCCACTTGGATCCCTGGTGGAAAGCAATCCAAAGCCTCAGAGAAGCTATCGAAGCTTCAGAACCTTGGAGATCATCTGCCTTTGTTCCTTCATTGGGAAATGGAAAGCTTAAGTGTCTTTTCCCAAGGATTCCCAACACAGACAGGTTAGGAACCTGTTTGAGGGTACCGGCATGCAGTCAGGGCCATGGGCAGAGCCTCTTACCCTTACCACATCAGGGCAAAACCATCCACATCCTGGCTTACAGTGCTTGCAATTTTTTTATGCACATGTGTTAATTGTACATATTTACAGGGTCTATTTTCCTATCTTCGTCCATGCATACAGGGCAGCCCTCCTTTCAGAGCTCTCTGTGACTAACAAAGCACTCCACCTGTCCAGTGGAACATGGAAAAATACTGCTGGGTCCACGAATTACCCTCCCAGGATGCCTGTGGGGTTGGGGTATGCCCCAGATCCCTTCCTCTGAGTCACATGCTTTACACATGGCTTTCAGCTCTTCAGGTACATAGAGAGAGCTGGTTTCCTGACACACTCTTCACTGATTGCCTTCACTTTGCTTTCTAGCCCTTCTGCTTCCTGGTGGTATTTCTTCGTCTTAGCTCCCATAGTGCATTGCGTGCCTACAAATCTTTGTGTCAGTGTGTGCTTCTGGGAGAACTGAAGCTAAGACAGAGGCTGCATGGGGACAAGTTACAAGCCTTATGAAAGGCAGAAATCCCTTTTTAATGTAATGTTATGAAAGAGGAAAGAAAGAATTACTGCTCTAAAGCTCTAATCTAAAGATTACACAGAAGCCTTGAAAGAAATGATCACAAAATAATCAAATCCATGATGATCTGAGACAGAATAAGCCACCAAATGAAGAAGGCTCAGTCCAGGAAAGCAGATTTGCTGGGTTTTTCTCTCTCCAGCTGAACCCCATCATCGTGTGACTGTGAAGGATGGATGCAGATATTATACAGAGTAGGGGTTCAGCAACCCAAAGGTTGGCTTCCTAAAGAACCTAACCAGGAAGCTGAGGCTGGAGCTTGGCTGGTCGAGTGGTTCGCTGGCATACAGGAAGTCCTCAGTCGATCCCCAGCTCTGCATAAACCAGGCATGATAGTCCATACCTGTCATTCTGGCACTCAGGAGGTGAAGGCAAGAGAAGTTCCAGGTGACCCAGCTATATGTGAGCCTGTCCCCCCAAAATTGAAAGGAACAAATCAGGGTCTCAAAAGGATAGGAATGGTGAGAAGCCAAACACCCCCTGTGAACTCCACATAGTCAGGACACCCTGAAAAGAAGACTGCATCCTCAAAGAAAAATCACACAAGACGGCCCTGTGACAGAAAGACGGTAGTGAGAGGACCAGCGTTGAACGCAAGCTGTTGTCAGTAAAGAACATGAAACAACAGTGATGGAGAGGGTGTTTAAATCCACCGGACAGAAGGACAGACCAGAGAATTTTGTTAACAATTTGATAATCTTTCTTGTTTCTACCTTTTTGGAAAAGACCAATGGTGACTATTTGGCTGTAAAAAGAAAGTGTTAGAAAGGAGAGAAAAAAAAAACAAATATAGAACGATGTAGATAACCCAAAACATGGACTATGTGGAGTTGAGGGGCCCAGAATAGTGTGCATAGGTATCGGTAAACATGGCTTGTGTGGGGTTGGCAGGATGGTGACCTCTACAGCCACTGGTGACTCTAGAGCACGAAAAGAAGGGCTAGGGTGAGTGACATGAGTTTTAATTTAATTTCATTTCATTTTAATCACTGTAAATGCACTTAACACATGTGCTTGAAGACTCTCAAATTATGTAACCCACCTGAGATGCCTCCAAGGGACTATTGGACTGTTATTTTGAGACATCATCTAGGATAGCAAAGAGGTCTGTCAAAGAGCCGGTTGTTTTGCTCCTTTTTTAAGAGAAATGAGTCACTAGAAAGCATAGGTTTGTCCAACATTGTAAGCTGTGTGAGATGGAGTCCTCATGAAATCTTGTGCAACTCTTATGCAATATTTTTTATTGCCCTCTTTTTCACATGTGAGTGTTTGTTGTGTGTGTGTGTGTGTGTGTGTGTGTGTGTGTATGTGTCTATGACTCCACTGCTGAGCTCCATCTCTAGTCTTTTGTCTTTTACTTTTTGAAGTAGAGGCCTCTCATAAAGTAGCTGACTTTGGTCTCAAGGCCACTCTGTAGTCCAGGCAGATTTTAACCTGTGGTCTTTCTGCTCAACCTCCTGAGTAGCTAGGATTGCAGGCCTGGGCCACCAGAATGCCTCCTATTTTACCATTCATTCAATTATTTCTTCAGGAAATAGTCATTAAAACATGAGTTCAGCTTTGAGGACACAGACACATTTTGCATCTTCATATTCAGGGAGATGAGGAGATGATAATTTAGCAAGAGGAACAGACGTCAGACTGATAATTACATTGATTTACTTAATTATAACTATGCAAGTGCCATCATTAGAAGGGCAGAACTGTGAGAACCCGTAGTGGGGCTCAGACTCACCTGATGGCGGCAGGTGGCCTTCCTGAGGAAACAACTTGAGTAGAAATGAGTCTGGAGAGACGCAGCAGTGAGTGGGCAGGGAAGAACATTCCAGAGCAAGGGAACAGCATGTATGCTGGCCCAGGAGAAGGCAAAGACACTGTTCTATTTTTAGAGCTGTAAAACTAACAGCGGAAGGCTATGGGAATGACCCTTACCATGCAAGCATAAGGACTAGCGTTTGATGGATCTCCAGGTGCTGACTGGAGGCTCCCATGTAATCCCTGAGTTCAGAGGTAAAGACAGAGATCCCTGGAGCAAGCTAGTCAGGGGGTTAGAGAGACAGAGACAGACAGAGAGACAAACAGATACAAAGGGGGACATACATGAACCTCCACATATGTGAATGTGCATATATGCATGCAACACATACACAAGCACACACATGCACACATACACATACATGCACACACACACACAAGTATAGCTAGAATAACCCTCAAGAGATTATATAAAGTCTTATAGTAGAGCCTATGGGAACTAGAGAGCTCAGTAATTTTTCCAATCAAGTGTTACTAGCAGTGGAATCTCATAGTCAAACAGGCTTATAAGTAGCCGCTATGGCCCAATGGACGAAGACAGCTGTGCTCTGCTTTCCTATGTACCCTACGGGGAAGAGGCCCCAGCCAGCTCTGGGCCTTAACATCGAGTAAGGAAGAAAGCACTACTGGAGGCAATCCTTGTTTCACACGTGAAGAAGCTGAAGTGCAAAGCCCCTATGGGAAATGGCCAAGATTGCATATCTCGCCTAAAGCAAAGCAAGCCAGCACCATGCCACATTATTGCAGAAGAAAGGCTCCAAATCTCAACCCGGAATTCAGTTCTGCCCTTCAGGTATTTCTGGTACCACAAACACATGCCAGCCATGCTCCTGAAAGCTGGGACCATATCAATTAGCACAGTAAGCAATAACCTCTTCTATAGATTAATTTTGCGCTCACACTCACACTCACACTGACTGTTGGGCTAAACAAGCTCAAAAAAGCTCTAGTTACATTCTTATGACAGGACTATGGATCAAAAATAATTTTTAAAGTTTGCTCAATCCAGCTGTCATGGTCACATAAGTCGGAAGATGATTATGGAGTCGCTGAACGCTAAATACTTGGTGAGGAGAGCTTTGAATGACATTACCAAGAGAGAAGTCACCTGTGGCCTTATGGTTATGGTAGTTTTATGGCAGTTCTTTCTGTTCCTTTACACATTCGTGAATTACAGCCTCTTGTTGTTGCAGTCCAGTTCCATGCAGAGTTCAGCTTGATCTAGCATGGCTGCTGGTGGTGGCCAGTTAGGGGAAGTCTGTTGATCACCTGAGCTCATCTGCTCCTGCACATGTCACCCTTTACCTGAGACTTGGCCTGGCTGAAAAAGTGAAGGGGCCCTGTGCAGGGGCCTCTTCCCAGTTGAGTGGCTATTTCAACTGATGTGAAAGAAAAGCAGTCTTTGTTTCTCTTAAGCCTGTCAGTGGTAAAACAGGCTATCTGTCTGTCTGTCTATCTATCATCTATCTATCTATCTATCTATCTATCTATCTATCTATCTATCTATCTATCTATCTATCTATCTATCCATCCATCCATCCATCCATCCATCCATCCATCCATCCATCCATCTATCTATCTATCTATCTATCTATCTATCTATCTATCTATCTATCTGTTTGTCTCTACCTATATTTATTTATTATCTATCTGTCTGTCTGTCTATCTCTCTAGTTACTTAGTTTTGAGCTGTAATCTTGAGGCTAGAGAGATGACTCAGTGATTAAGAATGCTTACTGCCCTTGCAGAGGACCTGGCTTTAGTTTGCAGAACCCACTGGGTATCTTATAACCATTTGTAAATCCAGCTCTATGGGATCTGCTGCCCTCTTCTGGCCTTGGAGACAGTAAGCACATATGGTATTCATACATACATACATACATACATACATACATACATACATACATAATACAGGCAGGCAGGCAGCAGACAGGCAGACAGACAAAACACTAATACATATAAAATAAAAGATAAAAACAAGAAAGGACTTTAATCACTTCCTATAAAATTCTTAGAGTATATAGAACAGACAGATATTAAAGACATCCTTCCCATCCTTCCCTAGGGACCACTAGTTGGTACACAGAGGGTAAACAAGAGTCCTCTGCATACAGAGTAGCTTCTAGCTGAAAGTCAGGAGGCCCTTTTGTGTATGTCACCAACCTAAGTGTGACTGTAGTCTTAATTCCAAGAGCTAGAGTGTTTCTTTGTGGTTCCTGGCCATGGAGTCTCTGGCATCCTTTATGCGGTGAGGCTGTTATATTAATCCCTTTGTTCAGTTGGTGTGACTCTACTGAGGCCTTGGAACCTACTCTTCCCATGCTTCTCCCTTGGAACCTACTCTTCCCATGCTTCTCCCAACAGTTTACTGGAAAAGCCACATACACACACACACACACACACACACACACACACACACACACTCACCCTCGTGCCACCTCCACTCAGTTTCAGTTCTCTGTGCAAATTAAAACTTACAGTTAGAAGCAAAAGTTTTGTGTCTTAGAAAATAAAATGTTGTCAAGTGTCATCCTACCTACTTTGGGTGGCTTTTCATTTTGAGGCAGAGAATGGAGAAATAGGCAAATTGCCACTGACAACCCAAATAGTATGTGGAAGCATCACTGAACTTGGACATCCAGAGAAGGAGCTAAGACACGGTCTCGTAGAGACAGAACTTGCAGTTGCTGTCTCCTCTGCATTTTCACTGACCATCACCCTGGCACACAACACCCAATCCCCAGTCTGATTATCATTAAACTGTTATTGATATTATTGTTAAAGTGTCTCCAGTCAGATTAAGACAAAAAAATGACAGACCAGGAAGTCTCTGAACAATTGTGATTTTATTTCTACTCAAATAAAGTTCTCTGTATCAGAAGACACAGCTCCCAGGCTGATGGGGATGTGCACAATCTAGGACAACATGGAGGCATGGTTTAAGGTTTTTGTAGATGCAACGTTGGGTAAAATAATGAAGTGGTTTTAGCACACGGATTTGGAAATGAATTCAGGTTTGTTCAGTGAATAATGTCCTGTGCTGATGGATTATATTAATAAAGACTGTCAGCAAATGGATTTTGAGAAGAAACTTCAAAAAATCTGATTTTGAATTTCTAAAATCTTGTGTCTATCCTCCCTTTCTTATTTGATTGCTTTGAAAGTCTTTAGAGTTCAGTCTAAGGGGCTTACCTAACTTCACGAACATTGGGGTGCTCAACTCAAAGGTCTCAGTATTTTAGAAAAATGCCCAGTGTTCTTAAATATGTGTTACTATGTGTATGCGGGGAGTGGAGATGGAGAAAGGGGGGGGGGGAGGAGACAAGGAGCAGTGAGAGAACTTGACTGTTGGTACCAAATCAGCCCATCTGGGAGATTTCTTCTTAGAAATGCTTCCTAAGTATTCGTGTACGTGTGTGTGAGAGCAATTGTAAAATTACAGAGGATTACCAAAGTTGATTTGGAATTGAGGAACTTGGAGTTGGGTTTTGCAGCTCTTCTGCCTCTCCCTTCCTTTAATATCTATGCAAAGACCAAAATAATTGACTTTTCAGTCTTTATCTGGAGAGTCAGTTCTGCTCAAATCACAAATGCTTATTAAGAACTATGCCAGCTCTATCTACAGCCAAACTACCTTGAATACATCCGATACATCCGATCTCAGAAGCTGAACAGGGTCGTGCCTAGTTAGTATTTAGATGAGAGAACCTTCTCGGTGATTTTGAACAAGCAGGATTTGACTCCTAACTTCAAGAAATTTTCATTCTAGCAGGGGATGGAAACATTACAGTATAGAGCAGTGAGATGAGTAGGGCAAAAGTACAAAAGCATGGTGAAACAATAAGAGAAGGGAAACAATAAGAGAAGGAAAAAATACTTAAATATGAGAAACTGAGGGATAAGCATTAGTGACAGCCTTTTCCTTGACCTCGGTGGCCAGGTCAGCCCAGCAACCTTCCAGTGGAATGAGGCAGGGCTGTGTCGTGTACATCCAAGTAAATGAATGAAGTAGTTAATCTCTGACTTGAGTGTGTGGTACAGAAGTACCTCCACCTCTATGACAAGGTATCAAGTTACAAAGATATCAGTACAAGCCCTAGAAAGGAAGAGGGAAGATCCAGTAAGGGGCGGCAGCTGGCATATTTGTGATACTCACTTGCCCTTCTCCCAAAACCATTGGCATCAGACATCAAAGATCAATCATGGCACTCTTTCCTGTTGATTCTCATAGCAAGGTCAACCGGGTATCCCTGACAGCCAGTGAGTTGATATTAGCAAGATACTTTTGTTAGTAGTGGTTTTTGTCACCATGACAAATACCTGAGAGAGAATATTTTTTTTGTTATTTGTCCACATTTTTTTAAATTTTTTATTAATTACACTTTATTCATTTTGTATCCCCCCATAAGTCCCTCCCCCCTCCCCTCCCGATTCCACCCTCCCTCCCCTTTCTGCATGCATGCCACTCCCCAAGTCCACTGATAGGGGAGGTTCTCCTCTCCTTTCTGATCTTAGTCTATCAGTTCTCATCAAAAGTGACTGCATTGTCCTCTACTGTGAATATTTTTAAAGAATATATTTATTTTATTTTGGCTCTGAGTTCATTCCACAGTTGCTTGCCTCTGCAATACCTATTCCCCGTGATCAAGGGGTTGGTTTCTGGAAGCTGCACAGATGAGTGGAACTCTGGATTTGTTGATGAAGTAATGATGGAGGCTCCTGTGAACCAGCACCTATTCCTTTAGGAGCTCATAGGTATAAAGGTTGGCCCTGCTGGGGGACTTGCACAGCAGCACTGAGAAATGGGAGCTTCGAGGCTAAGAAGGAGTTAGGAGGGCTTGACGGATGCACAATTAAAATAATGGAGGTGAGAAATTTCTGTAGAGTTGAAAATGCCCTTCAGATGGAAAATATTTGTCATTTTCATTCGTTCTGTATCCCTAAGCTGTGTCCTCATTTCTGCCTCTCTCCTGGGAGTTGAGGAAGGGACAGGCTATGCTCTGATGGAGCCTGTTCCAGCTGCTCCAGGCACTGAGGGAGGCCACCTGGCAGGGTGGAGCTGGCTTTCATGTCAGAAATGGAGAGAGGAAGAGTACAGCAGAGCTCCCCTGGCTTCAGAGAACCACAGAGAAGATGCAACAGAGGAGGAGCTTCAAGACAAATGAACGAACCACACAATTGTCTGTTTTAAGAGATTTTTATTCTTGATTAATCTCAAGCATCAAATGAAAACTCAAACAAGACCAACAATGGTCATGGTCATTGCCATTGTGTGCTGTTTCCCTCTTGCTTCACAAAAATATAGTTTCAATTTTATCAATCAGTCTTCTGTGTTTGGTAAAGATTTAATGACATGGATATGTTTTTAATATGTAATTAATGAATAAGTAACTGTATAAAATTAGGCTTCATTATCACATGTTCATAGATGTATATAAGGTACTTTGATCACAGTCACCTTCTGCTGTCCCCTCTCATGACCTCCCCCTCCTGGTGTCCCCCTCATTTTCAAATTGTTTTCCTACTTTCATTTGTTTTTAGTATACATTCTGAGTAGAAGAGAACCCTACATCTGTCTAATTTCACTTAATGTGGTGATTTCAGTTGTATCATATTCCTGAATATAACAAAATTCCCTTATTTGTGGCCAAATAAAACTCCTTTGTGTGTATATACATGTGTATACACATACACACACCTCAAGTGTTTTTTTTTTTTTTTTTAATCTTGTCATTTGTTGGAGGCACCTAGACTGGTTCCATTGCGGGGGTGCTATTACAATGGTGCCATTTCAAGCATTAGTGTGCAAGCATCTCTATTGTATGCTGACTCGAGTTCACTTGGATAGACACCGGTGGAAAAGCCTGGTCCCTATGTAGCTGTGTTTGTAACTGTGTTGTGGGACCTTCATGCTGATTGCTGAGGGGCCACTTTACTTAGGTTCCTCACACTAGTGTAGGTTTCTTTCTCCCCAGCATCTTTGCCAGCATTGTGTCTTGTTTATTTTCTAACAAGAATTAGATAAAATCTCAGCATCGTTTTTTAACTGAAATTGCATGATGGCCAGGGATGTTGTGAATATTTTTTTATGTACTTATCTGTTTGTACTTGTTTTGGAAACTGTTTGTTGACTTCATTTGCTCATTTAACAATAGATTCCATCATTGCATCTGCATTTTGCTCACCTAGACACTACTGTAGACTTGGCAAAGGGTGTCAATGAATGAGAGGTCCTGATACTTCTGTTTCACTCTCGTATGAATTGGGGTACACCAGGAACAAAGACTGCTATCAATTCCAGGCTTGCATATAGGAATAAAATTTCAAAACCTCCTTTGAACATCCTGTAGCACTTTAAAAAATAACTACTGCTTGAAAAAACACTTCTAGGAATGGAAGAGAAGGCCAGCTGTTAGCCCCTAAATGAAGTGGAAGAAAATGTTGATTATCAATACCGGAGAAAATGAAGTTCTTTTTATATTATACTTTAATCTAATTATAAAACATGCTAATTGGACAAAGATTATAAATGCTGAAAACATAATGAAAAGTAATAATCTTATTGCATAGGCATACCAATAACAGCTGGCACGTTTATTCTCATTTTCATGATTATTTTGTGTGCGTGTCTGCATGTGTACATGTTTGTGTGTGTGCCTTTACATGTATGCATAGTCATGTAGAGGTCAATGTCAGGATGTCTTCCTCAATTGTTTTCCACCTTGTATTTTGAGACAGGGTCTCTTTGTGGGCCTAGAGCTCACTGATTCAGCTAGATTGGCTGTCCAGTGGGCCGTTAGAAGCACCCAGTGACAGGTCCCCCTGTCTCTGTCTCGGCATCGCCAGAACTAAGATTCCAAGTAGACCTCACTCGCTAGGCCCAGGCTTTTATTTGGTTGCTGGGGATCTGAATTCAAGTCTTCATTGTCGTGTTTATACAAGTACTCTACTTATTGGGCCATCTCCCTATCCTTGTTCATCATTCTTTGTAGCTAGGTTTTATACACTGCATGTATCTTTAGATGCATGTTTTTGTTGGCTACATCATATTTTGCCACACGTACAAGATTAGTATGTAAAATAACTGTCCCATTTTTTATATCAGGAGTTCCTTCAATTCTTAATATAAGTAGTAATCTGATTATGTCCTTGTGTCAAAATTGGTGGCTTCACTTTTATCCGTGTCATCAGAAAAGATTCCTAGAAGCAAAATACTGAACAAAGAGTGATGGTTTCAAGATTTAAGAAATCCTCCAAGCATAAAATACATCTTGACAATGTGGCAAATAAAATATAAACCATTTCCCCTAAGGAAATGGGACTGGCCTTTGCTATGGTTTTTATTTGACTGAAGGTTCATATGAATAAAACTTGGTTCCTAAAGCAGAGGTATTAAGAAATACTGTGGACCCTTAAGAAGGGCAGTCCTTTCTTCTACTGCTTCTGGTGTCTATCCTATTTTCCCTTCTGAATGAGAATTGAGTATCTTCTCTAGGGTCCTCATTGTTGTTTAACTTCTATCGGTCTGTAGACTTTAGTATATTTATCCTATATTATATGTCTAATACCCACTTATAAGTGAGTAAGTACCATGTGTGTCTTTCTGCTTCTGGGATACCTCACTCAGGATGATATTTTCTAGTTCCATCCACTTGCCTGCAAATTTTATGATTTCCTTGTTTTTAATAGCTGAGTAGTATTCCAATGTATAAATGTGCCACGATTTCTGTATCCATTCCTCCATTGAGGGATATCTCGGGAGTGGTAGGAGAGAGGGAACAGGATAGGAGCCCACCATAGATGTCCTCTAAAGGACTCCAACCAGCAGGGGATCTAAGAAGATGCAAAGACTCACAGCCAAACCATGGACAGAGCACAGGAAGTCCTAAATGAAAATCCAGAGGGGACAGGAGCCACACAAGGAGACCAAAAAAGCTGGGAAAGATAGAAAGAAAGAAAGAAAGAAAGAAAGAAAGAAAGAAAGAAAGAAAGAAAGGAAGGAAGGAAGGAAGGAAGGAAGGAAGGAAGGAAGGAAAGGAATGCAAGGTCAGGGGGTGACTACAGAATTGTATGCATCAACAAAAGACCATTCATAGAGAGGACCTAGACTCCACCCCCCTCCCCTGCTCAGATGTAGCCCATAGACAGCTTAGTCTCCATGTGAGTTTCCTAGTAAGGGGAGAAGTGACAGTCTCTGACATGAACTTGCTTGCCTGCTCCTTGATTGCTTCTCTGTGATGGGGTGACCTAGCCAACCCACAGAGGAAGAGGATCCAGGCAGTCCTGATGGGATCTGATAGGCTAGGGTCAGACAGTAGGGGAGGAGGACTTCCCCTATCTATGGACTAGTGAAAAGGTATAGGGGAGAAAGAGGGAGGGAGGGTAGGACCGGAGGAGATGGGGAACAAGGCAACAACTGGGATGCAAAGTGAATAAATTGTAAATAATAATAATAATAGTAATAATAATAATAATAATAATAATAAAAGAGAGAGAGAGAGGAAGAAGAAGGGCGGTCCTTAGGTCCTGGGAGTGTATCTTAGATGGTTACTTTTGTGAAACTCTTAAGATCTTCTGGGAGGCTTGTCATAAAAGGAGACAGCCTTGACAAACCAGTTCTCACTGCTTCCTAGCCCTCCATGTGATCCTTCTCCCCACAAGTTCCCACAGCTTGCCTTTGGCCATGACCCTTGCCAGGGTTTGCACCTGTTCTTAACCATGTCCAGGTTTGCTCCAATCCTAAGAACATTTCCTGGTACATAATAGGTGTTCAGCAAACGCTGAAAACCAAGTAAATAACATAATCCAATCCACCATGAGTTTAAGGTGTCAAAACGCATAGCACCAGAAACATATTTGTTCATAAACCCACCCCTTTTTCCTGCGTATGTTTATCAAATACTTTCCTATGCAAGCTATCTTCTTCAAAATAGCAACAATACCAAACAAATGTTACCTAATGATTAGACAAAGGTTCCAATGAAGTAGCCTTTGTACTCACTCTGTTAGCGAGTCTACATAAGATAGCAGAAGGGAGGTGGGAGATATTTATGGAAACACCCTTGTCATTTTGAAAATGGAGTCTCAAGAAAGGCCACACAGTTCCTCCAGGTGTTTCCCAGGGCCTCGGCATGACCATGCAACTTCTGACTTGTCTCCTGGATACCTGTCCTCCATGCTGAGTGGACATGTTCCTCATCCACTGGCTCATGTGGAGGAAGTCTGTTGGGGCCCTGGCACCGTATGGTGGGAGTGGCACTCATCTCAGGCACTCCCTTGTCCCTCTCTCTTCTGCAGATGATCTAAGTATCCCACGTTGAACCCATCTGTGTGGATCTGGAAATGTCTTTTCCTCAGGCTTCTCCAGTGGAGGGCGGGGGACACCACACTCTCTGCATTGATGCCTTTTTATTTTTCTAGTACGAGCATTTAGAATCCTACACTATCTTCATAGTTGGCAGGGCACAATTAAGTCAATATTTGGACATGAAGATTATATTTAGACTTTGCTTTGGATATCACCTACCAGACTGATGATCCATCATTTTGATTCTGGGTCCAGGACCTTTCAAGCAGAAGCAAGAAGTGAGCTGGCTTCCTTAAGCAACTGAAAGCGCTGTCGGTCAGATGAGTGTGTGTCAATGTGTGAGTCAAGCAAGGCTGACACACGAGTGATTTGAGGAAAACAAGTAGAGAGCAGCAGGGCATCGCTTAGAAAGCGTCTCCTGTGCTTCTCCTTTAAAGATCTGACCACCTCTCTGTTGGCCTGACTAATTGTCTGTCAAGCTTTGAAGATGCAAGCAGTCTCCAGCATGTTGGTCTCCAGGGGCTGGTCTCCAGGGGCTGCGCTCTCTAACTTAGGGCATGGGGACATTGAATTTCCTTTGGTGCTTCCAAAATAGTTAAATTTTGTTTCTCGTGTACCTGTTGAACATTGTGTTCTTCCTGGAACCTGCTATGGGATAAGAATTTCAGTGTGAGCTTCAGAAAGGTCCCCAAGTAGCCCTGCCCCGCTCTATAACTCAGTGTGTATCTTGATGTGCTTTAGCGGATCACTCACAGCACTGTAAGCCCTTTCTTACACAACAGTCTAGGTTGGCACTAGGCAAACTTCAAACTGCAGTAACTCTAGGAATTTCATGCATTTGACCTGTGAATTTACCTCCTGCCATTTTTATTTATACTCGTCAAATGCGTCTTTGTTGGAAACCTAATGACATTAAGCCCTAATGAAATTATTCAGACATAGAAAGGGGCACAGATAAGACAAAAAGAAGTTCATTAATATAGTGAGACAGAACGAAAGACTCCTGGAGAAAACCCTTCTCTAGGGCAGAGCTGGGGGAAGGAATGGAGAGTACGATGCCTGTTCAGTTTCCCTTGTGGATGAAATGCCAAATTGAACATGAGGAGGAAAAGGAAGAACAACAAAATCTAAAAACCCGGTGCCTGTCCTGATGAAATGCTCCTAGGCTCTCCTGCAAGACATTCCAGTCAAATATGTGTTGTCCTCACATGACCTGAACCTCCCATGTGTCTCCATATGCGAATAACAATGGAACCATTTGCTTCCAGTTCCCCAATGCCCAGGCTCTGGCCAGCCGATAGTGTTTTGTAGCCATCCATCTCTTTGATGTGTCTCTGCTGAACACACTGCAGTGTTTTCAGGATAAATATGATAATAATAATCAGGACTGCAAACTTGGGAACACGATAGGCTAGAGCATCCCAACTTGCTACTGAAATGTAGTGTCTTTCTGGGAGTGCTCTAATTCACAGCCACTTGGAGCATGCCCACCATCTGTTTAGTACTGGAAGTAATATTCCCCTTTGCCTCCTTTTGTTCTAAACCATCAAGAATGGCCAAAGCTTAGCACTGGGGCTAGCCTTCTCCCAGAACTGGCCTGGATCTTACAAAGGCAAGAGCATGGGTGGTTTTGAGGTTTATCGTGTTTCCTGAGATTTCTTGCATCAAACCAAGATACACTGAGCATTTGCTGCATAAATAAACAAGTGGCCTCAGACATTGGGATTCTTTGTCTCTATGATGGGAGTGGGGTGGGGGAAATGGGAGAAAATGATGGGAAAGTTGGAATGAGTTCCCAAATCCTCTTTAATAAGAAAAGTGTTAAATTCAAGGGAGACCTTTCAAGGAGTCTGCTGGGAAGATGCTTCAGGTTCAATGTTCTAGATACTCAACCCCGTTTTATAATATGGACTGGATCAGCTGCCCATCAGTGCAACATGTACCTGAGATGAACAAAATGTAACGTGGCCTACAGTTTTAAAGATGAAAAGATATATTTTGGTTTACAGTTTTAAAGGTTTCTGTGCATAATTAATTGGCCTCGTGCCTTTGCCTTGCAGTGAGGGAGTATACCATGCCAGAGCAAAACTGCTCCCTTCATTGCTAGAGAGCTAAGAACAGGGACAGAGTCCTATACTCCTCCACAAGAGCACAGTCTCAGCAGACTAAAGACCTCCCATTAGGTTCCACCTTCTAAAGGTTCAACTACTTTCCATGCCACCCTAGGGATCAAGCTCATGGGTTCTGAGGGACACAAAAGATCCAACCATAATCCTGATTACCACATTTTCAGCTTCCTGTTTGAAGCAGTTAAACATAAGAAAAAAAAGCAAAAGGCTTGGTGCTATTCTACTTTAGTTCCTAAGAAGATTATTCTAGGAAAGTTCTGTGATGGAATTGCTAAAAGTGCATTGAATGAAAGCATAATGAAAATGATTAACAGGTATGACTTCATTACAGTTTAGCATTTTCTCTGCAATGAAGACAGAATTAGCAGGCAAGCTTCAAGTTGGAAAAGGTTTAAGACAAACATGACAGAATAAAAGTATAAATATTCCTAATAGATCAGGTATTCATATAAATCAATAAGAAAAATCTTAAGACCCAAAATGTGTATCCACGCAAAAAGCAACAAATCTCTAAAGAATAAATGCACATAGAAAAATCAGCACAGCATAGAAGTGCCAGCCTCACTGGTTTTGAAAAATACAGATTAAAATGGCAGAGGGACTCAGATCCTTTAAGGACTTAACAAAGATTCAAAAACAATGCTCTAGCAGAAGAAACAGTGAAGTGGAGTTTCCTGTGCTGTTCAGAAGTCAGAAGATCTGAAAAATAGCACATCGATATGGACCAAGAGCCTTACAGCATGCAAGGCCTTCTGTTCCAGGAGTTCAGCTTCCTGAATAGGTTATCAGGCATTGAGATCTCGTGTATACACCGGGATGCTCATGAAAGATATGTGATTTGTTTAAATGGACCAAAGTGCACCAAATGAAGGGGTCAGCAAATATGGCTCACCCATCCTGTGGACTGTAGAGCCATTAACTATGAAAGTGGGTAAGGAGTACATTCTTGACCTGGGAAACTCAGCAGAAAACCAGTATAATAGCACAGTGAACTGTTTCGTAGTTATAAATGGAGGGAGACCAGTAGAGGATTCTCGAAATCCTCATATCAGTTATCTCAGGGCAACAAAATCAGAAGAATTACTGTTTGCTTTTCAAATATTTTATCTCAGGCTTCCCAGAAGAGATATCCTTTTCCCAAAAACAGAAAAAGAGTGACCCTCCTAGATGTCCTTTTCCAGATCAGTGGCTTTTTGGTTTAACATTATCTCATATATTCATGGACAGATAACTTATAAATGACACAGCACATCATAGCATGTTTCCATTTATTTTTTGAGTGCCAGAGAGCTAAGTTTAAATACATTACTTTTATCAAAATAAATGAGCATTTGAACTTTGGAGTCCCCCCTCTCGTCTGTGCTACTTTTCCTTTAGGAACAATGACGGACCTTTAGCTTCTTCCTTTCATGTTATATAGTCAGAAAGACAGGCCCACCCTAACCTCAGGAGGCCTGTGAAGATGTCTCCTCTCAGATGACTCAAGTGTGAGGCAGGGTGAGGGATCTGGGTGAGACATGCCACCTAGAAAGATGAGAGGGAATTGTTTTCATCCCCATGGTGACATTACAGCACGGCACCCTGAAGTAGAGGCCAGACTTGAGCCCCCAAACATAAAATCAGAGAATGTAGGTAGAAACTGACCAGTCCAAGAGAAGAGGCATGCATAGCATTGGCCCTGGAAGTCCCCAGAAAGACTGCTAGACGCTCCCTTGAAGTCTCTTCAATGAAGCCTACTGGATGACAGGCTTTTCCTCCATGGAAACAAGAACATTCAGTCAGTGCTTTAGCCCATCCCTCAAACATAAGTGATCTGCAAAGAGCCATCAGGCATTTGAAGGGGAGAATGAGAAAGCAAGACAGAAAAAGTTTGTTGGGAACAGAGATGGTGTAGTCACCTACAGAAAAATCAAGAAAATGGTAAATGAGAAAAGAAAGGGAGGGCGAGGGGGAGAAGAAGGAAAAGAGGAAAATGATAAGTACTAATCTTGACTTTCAGAGTAGCTATTTCATCATGGAGCAAGAATGGCATGCTATAAAAAAGGAACAAGCAGAGAATGCAATAGAACTCATTAAAATAAAAGACAGAATAGCAAAAGCAAAACCTCCCATAGTATAATTGTAACACAAAGTCGAAATCTCCCAGAAAGTAGAATAAAACATCAATGAGATGTTACAGTACTGATTTAAAAAACTTAAAATCCAGATAAGTGTTTCCTAAACAAAACATAAAAGGGGGGGATCATCAAATAAAAACACAAGAAAGTGTCCTGCTCACTGCTGTGGGCGGTTTACTTTAAAGGGGCTCTTAAATGTCCATCACAATGGCCTTTAAGAGGCCCTCACGTGCAGACTATTCCACCTAAAAGGAACCAGAAGTCACTGGAGACATGGTTGGTGTGAGGGCTGAGACAAGAAGTATGCAAGGTGGACACTGTGTCAAGTGAAACAAGAAAATACTCACTGGACTCTGGGTTGGCAAGGGCTCAGGAGCCAGTCTGGAGCAATTCCCCCTGGCCAGGGCCTAATGTTGCCAGGTCCCATAAAATAGTGACTGCAGTGCAGCAGGTGGGCTTCAGACCAGGCGTCTGTGATGACTCTTCAAAACAGGAACACCCATTGGCCTCGAAGACACTAGCAACCCAGCTCATTATTTTGAAAGCTAATAAATAACAAGAAAGAATCAAGATTTTTTTTCTTTCCTGTAAAACTGTAACCGTGGTTACCAAACAGTTGATAGGAGAAGGCTTCTCTTCATGTCAGTATTTCAGCTGAGAGACAAGCAAAAATGGAAACAAAGGAGAGCCTTGCCATGTTCTATCTCCCAGTGAAATAAAGGATGTAGGCCAAGGCCACTGATGCCATGCCATGGTGACAACTGGCCATTTTGTGCCTCATGGTGGAGAGTACACCAACACCTGTGAGGACTTTCTGTCAAATGTCCTCTCCTATTGACACAAACTAGGCAATAAAAAGCTGCTTTCCCTTGTTCCTGGCTATTTAAGAATTGGAGACTATTTTAGGCCGAGTCCCAGCTTTCGTCATGGGTAGGGACTAGGAGATCTGGCATAGTCTTTGGGAATTGATTGACTTAATATGAAACAGATGACCTGGTGCCCCTAAGAGAAAGTTCCTGAAACTCTTCACAGAAGGGTGTTTGAAGTTGAGGCCCACTGTCCATCAATCAGATACAGTCCCTCTGTCCTTCAGGTCACCTTGTGGGGAAAAGATGTAAAGAAGCTAGGAATGGAGGTACAGGTAGCTAAGCTGGATCTTCCCTCTGTTGTGTCTTCCATGGCGGGGAGTGGCAGTGTACAAGCTCCCTCAGTTCAGGCTCAGGGGTTGTTAAAGCTAGGGATCAACGGATAAGACGTTAATATAGGCTTTACGATGCTTACTTCAGTTCCCTTCTTACATGAACCAGGAGACCATCCCAGGAAGCAGGTGAAGGACGCAGGAGGAGAGATGAGAAAGCCAATCAAGATGCTCTGGTGTCAGGGAGGAATTCCTGCAGTGGGCAGCTGGGGCCCACTCCCCCTGAGAATCTCTGAGCATCTATAAGGAGGATGACCTGATGTTTTCTCACACAGAGGCAAGGAAACAGGAGTGGTCCTAGTTAGGTAAGAGTCATTCTCGGTGTACTGCTGAGCATACTTACTGGCCAGAGATCATGTTCAAACCAGATCAATCGGAATGTAGGCAAGTCAAAGTCTCCCACATTCAGCAAGTGCATGGCAAGACTCAGAGCAGAGCCACACCAATATGGGCCCAATTCCAAGCATGAAACTGCTCTGTTAAATCACTCTCTGGGTTGTTGTTGTTGTTTATAAAGCTCACATTTGAAAGTTGGGGAGAGAGGAGTTGGAAGAGCCAGGAAGCATTTGCTTATATTGAGCATGTATCAGATATGAAAAAATTATCTATCATGTATCAGAAAACCAGGGATTTTGATGGGGAGGCCAGAGTATTGCATAAAGAGGTAGAACTCTTGCTGACTCGGGTTGCCCTCCAGAGTTCAGCATCCTTTGCAGCAAGCTCTTAATCAGATGTAATCCTGTGCCTATCCAGGAGGCTTTGGTGAAAATGCTGACGGTAATCACAGACCCTGGCTGCACAATTAGGTCACCAGGAGACTTCTTTGAAAAACACTAATGCCTCTGCTCCCTCCCCAGAGCAAGGGAGAGAGCTGGCCTGCAGTGAGTCCTGCATGGAGCTTTAAAAATGCCCCCAAGCGATCTAACAAGCAACCACACACTCCTCAGAAAGCTCAAGATTCTTGAGCAGGGAGTCCCTATTGCAAGCATTATTTTAGCAATCAAGGAGGAATTTCTCACTTCTTATAAAGCCCCAAGGAAGTGGGAGGAATGTGAGGCTCTATAGAGGGAAATGTGAGCCAGTGCTTTTGCCTGAAGATCTAAGGTGGAGTGACAGTCAGGGTGTCATTGAATAGTGGTGCTTGATAACTCTTGCCATCTCCTGCTCATAAAAGCCTGCTTGCCAGCTGCACCACGGCAAATCCTCTGGCTTCAGTCTCCATGTTTATAAAATGGGTATATTTGCAAATGAACCATAAACATAGTATGCACAGAGCAGAGGCTTTGTCCTATGTTCAGCTAAAATGTCCAAGAGCAGTTCTGCATTCTGAGTCATAAGGAAGCTACTTTGGTAGATAAGAGGATGTTCTATTTCTTCTGCTCTGTGCAGGTCAGCCAGACTCTGTGTGAGAGAAACATTGGAGAAGCCAAACGTCTTTCTTCCTCCAGCTTTTGCTACCTAGCCCAAGCAGCCCCATCCACAGAAGCTGCAAGGTAGCAGCCAGCAAGATTGCAAAGGGATGAAGGGCCTCCAAGGCTGAAAGAAAGGCTGTAGGAAGTAGGACAGAAGAAGATGTAGTTGAGTCACTTGCATTCTTGTAGCTTGCTTTCTTTCCCAAAGAATTAGCAAAGGAGGAACCCCATCCACCAGGTATTTTGATGGGCCTGAGCAGCAGGAGGGCAGCACAATTGTATTCCCGCCACCAGCACTTGCATTGCTGTTTGAGCCTGGGAACTAAGTGGTATTGGTTTTCCAAGGCTAAGCTATTATTATTGACAACAGCATCATTCAGCGCTTAACACAAGGAAGGCCTTAAGAGAAGCAGGAGACTGCTACCTAGGAAGGCGCATGTTCAGTGACATTTCTGTCCATCCCCACAGCAGGTGGTATCTACAAATTCGTTAGGGTGCAAGGGTTTTCCAGTAGGTAGCTGGGACTCAGTCCGGTTGGGGACCTTGAGGAGACTGTGATGAACACAACTTGGAATTGTCCCCATCTTTGGCCAGAGAAGCAGGAGTCTCTTTCCCCTCATTGTTTGAGGGTCACTCCTAGGATGCTGCTGAGCAGAACAGCCAGACATTATGTACAGACAGGGCTAAGTGCCTATCGGTGATTGTCAGGTGCGCCCCGCCTACAGCCAGGCAGTGGCAAGGCACAGAGCAGAACTGGATTAATGTGGCTCCAGTGCCAGGCACTCTAGTGCCATATTAATTACTCTTTGGGGTCTTTCATAAATATTAGGTCTGGAGGCAAAGGTAAGAGACAAATAGATCCTGGCTAGACTTGCCTATATTGAACAGGTATGTTTCCAGAAAGCAGGCCTTTTGGCGGCCAGAGATGACAAAGGAAAGCAAGTTCGGTAAACAACTGTGTACTCCACACATGGACTCCTAACTTGTTAGCAGATGCCAGAGTGCCTTTGCCACTGTTTTGTTTGTTTGTTTGTTTGTTTGTTTTCTCAAAAGCTTTGAAAATAGGTTATAGGCATCAAGACTAATGCTTGAGTATCCATTAGTAGGAGGAAAGAACATTGTCCTACATAGGCACATTGCAACTGTCACACCTAGGGAATCAAACATTGTATCTGTTTTCTGATACTTTAAAGGCGATTTGGACTAGATTCCCTATAGGACCAACGCCTTGTCCAGAATTACCTAGACAAACTTCTTAACTCTTCTACTGCAGTAGAGCTGGTCGATGAAGACACTCCATCTGGGACGCTGGCTTTTATCTCTTTTAATGTAGACTATGTCCCACATTTTTCTTGTTCTGTGTTGTTTTTCTGGACATTAGCATTTCAGAGCACAGTGCGGTGGTCCTGGTCTGCAGTCCAGAGCCACACAATCCAGTAAGATACCGATTCAAATTGATGTTGTTTATAAGGATCTGGGATGGATGTAGGTCAGAGGTAAAGCATTTGCCAACCAAATGGAGCGTGTGGCTTGATCCCTAACATCACACAAAACAAGTGAATAGCAAAGTTAGTTTGTAGACACCCATAGTATCAATGTGCAGGGCTTCTCTCACAGAGCGTGGTAAATATTCTTGGTGAAAGAACTGCGGGAAAGATAGCATGTCCTTCCCATTGGTCACAGTGCGGGACTCACGATGCCTATTCTGTCGATAAATTGCTGTGCTAAGTGGTTCACTTGTCTGTGTTACCATGGTCTCTCCTCTTTAAAGATGCGTTTGAACCTTTCTAATTAAGGGCAATTTTATAATACTTTCATTCCTTTTACTGCTCAAATTTCTTTTGTAAAGAAAATCTCCCACCGCACCGCTTAAAATCATCCTTGCTGATTCATGGACTCATCTTTTATTTGCTACATTATGCTCCAATTCATGAACATTGCCATGCCTCTTGGAGCTCACATTGTCCCAGACTGGGCCAACGGGAACTGTTCAAAGACCGCTTCTGTGCCCCTCTTTGGCTCTGAGCACATCCATGCTCTCTGCCTTGCTTTGTATTTTCTGATCTAGGCTTGGAGTTAACTTCTCAGAGGAACCTAATGTCTTCACTGGAAATTGACCTTGGAAACTAAGATTTAGATACTTCCTGTACTCATGGCCACAGAAACATCCTCACTTCCGGACATGTGAGTGGAGAGTCTTAGGGCTATCTACTTTTCTTTCTTTCTTATATTTATTTTTTCTAGTTCTTTTTAATTTTTTTTTACAATTTATTCATTATATATCCCAATTGAAACCCCCTCCCTCAAATCCCCCTTGTCCCACCCTCCATTCCTCTTCCCCCCTATTCCCTTCCCCTAGTCCACTGAAAGGGGAAGTTCTCCTCCTCTGCCATCTTCGTGTAGCTTATTAAATCTCATCATGACTGCCCCAGCAGGGGACTGAAGCAGATGCTGAGACTCATAGCCAAACTTTGGGCAGAGTGCAGGAAGTCCTATGAAAATGGAGGTGGATAGAAGGACACAGAGGGGACAGGAGACCCACAAGGAGACCAACAAAGCTAAATAATCTGACCCCAGGGGGGTCCCGCAGAGACTGATGCACCAACCAAGGACCATGCATGGAAAGGACCTAGACCCCCTGCTCAGACTTGGCAGTTCAGTCTCTATGTGGGTTCTTGAGTAAGGGGAGCAGGGGCTTCCTCTGTCATGATTGCCCGCTTGGTTGCCTGCTCTTTGATCCCTTCCCCCTGTGGATGCAGCCTTACCAGGCCACAGGGATGTCTACTTTTTAAAAACTGACAAGTATTTATCATTAACAAGAACTGAAGGTTATTTTCTCCTATCCATACCGATTTGAAGGTATTAATGTGTGAACACATGCACTTGTTCACTCTAGCCTTCAATACTGCACAGAGCCTTCGCGATGACTCTGTGGTAACATTCCTGACAACAGTAATTAACATTAACATGGGATCTTTCTTTGTGTGTCTTCCTCTTTAGAATATGGCCTGCTATAGGTAAATATTCAAAGTGTTTAACTAAGAAATGATGGAATATATTATTTATGTCTGTGGTTATAAATGTGAACAATTAGATTCATTTGTTTATAGCTTGAGGGTTTTTTAAATCTTAGTTTTATTCTTTGGAAATAAAATACTTAACATTTTTAAAGTCAATACTGCATGAAATTATGACCCTAACCTGTCTCCTAGCAATGAGAATTTGAGTTATTTCCAATAATTTTCTATCACAAATAATGCCGTGGTAAATTATTTCAACCTGTGGCTGAGCATCTTCTGGATGAACTCCCGAAATGTTACCGCTGTGTCGAAAGATAAAGGCAATTCTGTGAGCTGTTGTCACACTCCCTTCCAGGCAGGTGAGGCCACTTGGGTTTTCACTGGTCTGTGGCAGCATGGTTTTGAGAAGAAATGAGGTCAGACATAGGGTCAGGAGGCCCTGCTGTTGTTCAGGCTGTTGCCAGGCTCCTGGTGCTGCCGCTAGGGAGGGAAGAGAAGAGCCGAGTTAGAAGCTATGCTGCTGATTGGATTGGGGAAAAGAACAGAAAGACAACGGGAAACTAGGATTTCTAAGTGAAAGGGACAGGAAATTAAAAAACAAAAAAACCTAGCCAGGTGTTAGAAAAAGGTAAAGAGTCAATTTGAACTCCAAATTAAGGTAGAAGATAAAAGGAGGCCGAAGACACATGCACATATGTGTATCTGTATTTTCAGGTGCGGGTGCCTGTGGGCCCATGTGCATTTATTTGTTCATATTTATGCTGGGTGCATTACTGCTGATGTGTAAGTGTATACGTCTTTGTGTGGATGTCTGTCTATATGCAGGGGTGTGTGGCCACATACCCATATTATAGTGTTATATGTGCACGTATTTGCCCACAGAGGTACTGCAGTAAGTTCAGTCATGGAGGGTTTGGGGAACCGACTCTCAGGAGCCTGCATACCAAATAGAGTAGGGCTGGCACCGAGGAGACCCCATGCAGAGGGCACCACAGGCAGTGCTCATGGGTAAGATTAGTGCATCACTGCAGTGCGTCCCACGCCGCATGCAAGAGTGTCGATGCAGCGTGATTGCTTTTCCCAGATGAGCAAGGATACTTCTTTATTTAAGCTTAGGGGCATTTCATCCAAGGAGAACACTAGAGGACTGAAGAACAATGTGAAGATGTAACCAGACACCATGTGCCCGGGGCAGCCCTGGTCGCAATAGAGTCATTGGCAAATGAGCTGCTGTGTAGGCCCTCGTGAGGCTATTTGTTATGCTGCTTTCTACTAAAAGCCCCACCCTTCTTCGTGTCTCACATGCCTGTTCCAAAAAATCCTCCAGAAAACAGTGATCTTTCTTGGAAAGAAGCATTTACCAGTGGCAGAAAGGACTCCCAGGCAGGGAATCTTCTCTCGGATCATGGTACTATGAGATCTGTCAAGTTCCCTGGAAAGAGAGCCCTGTCTTTCATCAGAGGACATTCTTATTTTCTGGAGGGCATTTCACAGTCTCGGCAAAAGGCTGGCCTGTGCATTCATGTCTGCCTTTAATTCCAGTGGACACATTTTAGGATTCAGCAAAAATTTGGTACCTTGTGGTGGTTTGAATAAGAACGCCCCCCCACCCCCAGCTCATATATTAGAATGAGAGTGAAACCCTTTGATAGGATTAGAAGGATTAGGAGGTGTGGCCTTGTTGGAGGAAGTGTGTCACTGGAGGTGAGCTTTTGAGATTTCAAAACTCCATGTCAGACCCAGTCTCTCTCTCTCTCTCTCCTCTCTCTGCCTGTAGATCAAGATATAGCTTTCAGCTACTTCCCCAGCACCATGCCTGCCTACATGCCACCACAGTAATGATAATGGACTGATGGACTAAGCCTCTGAAACTGTATGCTAGCTCCCAGTTAACTGCTTTCTATAAGAGTTGCCGTGGTCATGGTGTCTCTTCACAGCAACAGAACAGTGACTAAGATATACCTGTACATAGGTAAAATAGCTAATGACACATTCAACATACTGCTAATGCTATGTGTTTGCAGAAACACATCTGGGATCTAGCTGGGCACGTTCCTGGTGTTCACATTCACAGATAATTGAAATAGTCCTTCAGACACAAATTCCGCGACAGTGAACTATGGTTCTCTTTAGGTTTTATTTTAGTGTCATCCTTTTAAAGGTTTTTACTTTTTTGTGCTTTGTCTAGTGCACATCACTGAGCTACTCTTTAATTCTAGTCACGTTGACAGAAGCCTAGGGTGAGGATTAGGGTTGGAGTAAGGGCTGGTATTAGGTGAAGAGCTAGGTTTAGGGTTAGAATAAGAACTGTGGTCAAGCTGAGTGTTAGCACTTGAGTGAGGGTTAAGATGACTATCGGGTTTGCACGTGCATCTGGATCCCTGAGGGATGGCTGCAGCTCTCACCTCTGCTGTCTGATCGTTTGCCTGGAGCAGCAGTTTTCACACATCGTGAGTCAGCACATTTACCAGTTACAACAGTGGGCCATCAGGTGGCCTATTAAATCTACTTCAGATGCTATCTCTGTCTGTCATGGCTGACTGGTATCTACTAAGCTTCATGATATATTCTGTGAAGTTTATCACACGGATGCTAAGACAGATAAGAAAGTTAATGTAACGTATCAAATGGCCTAAGATATCCAAAAATAATTTGGGTTCATGGCCTACATTCCATCTCTTCACAATCATGACATTCTAGCACTCCAAAAGCAGGATGTGAAAGAACTTTGACTCCTAGCTTGTGGTGTCATTTGCTGACAGATGCTTCTCTTCCACCAGTACAGATGACTAAGCTACAAATTCATCTGAATTCTTTCCATGAATGGGTGGAGGTAGCATGGACCACCCATAGTCTTTACCTTGAATACAGAGGTAAAGAAACCCTAGGCTGGAGTTTTGAGTTCTGATCCATTGAGTAATATGGTCTGGGCAACTTGGAACCTACCTGTGTACATCTTATGTCTTAAAATTGAGCTATCACATGTCCTACTCAAGTGATAGCTATGAGAAGGTAGTCCTCAAGCACAAAATACTTTTAGTGTATGCATATCCTTCGGGGACCCTGGGGAGATCTTAGGTAAAGATAAAAATCATCAGTTCTTATCCCCTCAGCTATATTGATCACATGGTACTTTCTCCCATCATGCAGCTGTTCTCTCCAGTATTTTCCTCACCTACCTCTACCACCTGGAAATTTTAATGGGGATACAATATTTTGTTTTTAATTTTATCATATATATATATGCATGTTTGCTTGCTTAAGGAGCCGTGTTCATGCCATGATCCAAGTGTAGAGGTCAGAGGACAGCTTGCAAGAGTGGTTCTTACTGTCATGTGAGTTCAGGGACTGAACTCAGGTTGTCAGGCTTGGCTGACATCTTACCCGCCGAGACATCTAGCTGGGCTTGGAAATACACTGTTTTTCTAGAAATCTGAAATGACGGCCCCACTGATAAGCTGCAGTTGTTTCCAGAAAGTTTTATTTCTCTGAGGATTACTGAATGCAGGAAGAGATGTGGAGGCACTGACCACAGTCGGCACCCCACTGTCGCCCACTGTTTTCACCTTTCTCTATTAAGGTGACCCACAGAAACGGTCAATATCTGATTCCTTTCGAAGTACAAACATGACAATTTCCTGTGCACAATCTGACAACTTCCAAGAAAAGAGAATTTAATCTTGGCTCAGGGTTATCCAAAGCAATATTTGCAGTGCTGTGATCCTAGTGTTTATGGCAGAGACACCAAAGGGGAAAAACCATGTAGAATGTCATGTAACTTAAATGCCCAGGTAGAACTGGCATCTCTGCAGCTGCTTCCCCAGGCTCTAGACCTTTGTTCTTTCTTAATTGTAATTCAGCCTAGGCAAGAGGCATGTTCACTGGCAAGACTGTGGGAATTAGACTTGGGCTTTCTGTGTCCTTTTAGCATTCTGCTTCCTTTACTTGACAGTAAGGCTCTCTGAATATTGCCTTCAACACCCTGCTGATTTGCTAAATAAATAATGGCCCTGGCCTTTGGTCCTACATATGCTTTATCCGAGGGCATTGTAAATCTGTGGTCATTAGTGATCAGCTGTCTAGCCACTCTGTCTTTATTTTTGACTGACCTATATAATGCATCTTCCATGACCCTGGTAAGAAGTTCATAATTTGATTTCAAATTATGTCACCTAAAGCATGGAGAATTTCCTCCCAGTGAATCTCTCACTTTTAATCTAGAGCAGAGGTCCTGAACCTGTGGGTCACAACCCTTTGTGGTGTCACCTAGAGCTATTGGAAAACACAGATGTTTACATTATGATTCACAACAGTAACAAAGTTACAGTTGATGAAGTAGCAACAAAAATAATATTATTGCTGGCATCCACCACAACCGAGGAACTGTATTAAAGGGTCGCAGCATTAGGAAGGTTGAACCCCTGATGGAAAGTTTCAGAAAGACCTGTGGGTACAACTGAGGTGGGCGGACAGTTGTACCCACAGTGTAAATGGGGGCACTCTGCAAGGATGCAGTGGGAGCTAAGGCTTGTTGGAAACCAATGGGAGGGTGCCTCACTTCAACACCCTGTCAGCTAAGATTCAGCATTGGCTGGGTTAAAGCCCACCTTTGGATTGGGGGTCTCCGCTAGCAATAGCTTTATACATGGCCAGAGGCACCCTGGGGGTGCCTCACAGAGCAAGCAGGACTGAAGCTGAGGAGGTGAGTAACATGGAGAGGACTCCCCTGCTCAGCATATGTGCCCCTGTAACCAGACCAGGGGGACTTTTGTCAAGAGAAGAAAAACAGTGTGGAGGGAAGTTCAGGGTGCAGGAGACCGAGAGTGGATACAGAGGAGGAGGAAACAGAGGAGGGAATCAGAGTAACAAGGAAGGAAGGGCTATTCTCTCAATTCATTTGGGTGGAAATTAAAACCTAAACCTGTGCTGAAGGATTTTTTGTAGCCTTCAGGGAGAATGATAATGGGGAAAGTAGTGCGTAAAAGCACAGCTGATCCACGCTGGCAGCTCCTCTCCCTAGAGATGCTCCTGCCTCAGGTGGCAACCACACAAAGCATGTGTGCACGCTCGGGAACACACACACACAGACATACGTACAGGTGGATGTATCCACCTGCAAGCCACTCATAATACCTGTATGCTCGGATATGGATTCATAATGCATTTACATGTGTACGCACACAGATGCACATGCACATCTAGGCACACACACATACAGAGAGAGAGATGGAGAGAGGGAAAGGGAAAAAGAGAGGGAGAAGGGAGGGTGGGGAGGAGGGAGGGACAGAGGGAGTAAAGGGAGGGAAGAGGGAGGGGGTAAGGAGAAAGGGAGGGAGGGGAGGCGGTAGGGGAGGGAGGGGAGAGGGCAGGGGAGGGAAAGAGAGAAGGGAGGAGAGAGAAGGAAGGGTGGCAGGGAGAGAAGGGGGAGGGAGAGACAGAGCACTGTGCTGTACCACTCATTGCCTTCTGATTTGCTCCTGGTGAGTAGTGAGGTCTCCACAGGATCATACCCTTTGCTCCTGCCTACTCTCAGAACCCCAGCTCAGCTAGGTCATCTTTGCTGAAAATAAATGAAATAAATGGAGCAATCACTGCTGGCTTTGGGGAAGGGCCATAGAGCCATCTTCCTGCAATTGGTGAAGATTTCAGCTGACTGGCTGGCCAGTAGACAAGAGGGTATTGAGGATGTTGACTGTTTCTTTTGCTTGGTCTTCATTGGACATTGCAAGACCATTCATTCTTCAAGATTGAGTCCTCTGAGAAGCTGAAACAAATACAAGATGAAATATACAAGGGTTTTATTAGGGAACTGCCTATGAAGAGCAGCAAGGAGCCAAGGAAGGCAGGGAGCAGTGGAAAGCCACTGTGCTGTCTGATCTTGAGGGAGAGGAGTCAATCAGTGTTGGTCTTCTAGAAGCATCCTTTGGGATGGAAGTGCAGTTTGGGGAGTGTTCAGTAAGACCACTAGGGAGTCACTGAGCTCTCAGTCAGGCCTGCTCACCCAAGCACTGCCTAGAAATGCCCCATCCATAGTGCTCTGGGCTTCTTGGGCTTCTTGATCCTGCCCATGGATAAGGTGTGTATCATCTGCTAGGTGCATTGATGGAGCCTCCTTGCTTTGATTCCCTGAAGCTGTTCATGAAGACACTCAGAAGCAGGAAGATGCAACACAGTTCCAGTCAGCAGCAGTGGGCCTAGTCAGTCTCAGACTACAAGTAGGAAATTGGCAGTTCACTCAAGAAAAGTGAACACATAAAAATGCAAATGTGGCCAAATAATCACTTGCTTACAGGATCCACTATCTGTCTGAATTCAGGGGTCTTCCTCTAAGCATTCAGCTGGGCATCACGTGGCATTCTGCTGTCAACACTGAGGACTATGGGATCCACGCTGTGGCAGGGAGCAGTCTGAGAGAAGATGCATTGAGGCCCCTGCTTCACCTGGTATTGACTGAGTTGAGCAAGTCCTGCAGTGCTACGAGGGAGCAGCACAGCTACCAAGGTCACAGAAATGTCAAGGTTGCGTACACCAACAGCCTTCAGCAAAAGCCAAGCCCCAATACAGGTGTTCTGAGAACAGTGGCTCTACACCATGTTTCACGAGGTGATATCTGTGCGTGCTCTTAGCAGTCATCCTGATAAACGATGGAGATTTCAAAAGTCCCCATTCCTCAGAGAAGAACAGCAGCAGCCCTGAGCATTCCCTAACTATTCCACTCTTTTCCGCTGCTTGTATTTCAGTTGGCCTGTTGAGCTTATTTTCAGTGTCCAGATGCATTTAAGGATCTGTAGAGAATTTCAACCCAATGTCAGATTCCAGGGCTACCTCACCTTTCTCAAGCTCTAAGACATCCATAATAAAATTAGCAACAAAAGCCAACAAGGACAGCCAGACACCTTCTGCCTTGAGGTTGGGGATCTCTCCTCACTAAGTAGAAAGCATGGGGTGGTTGCCACAGAGACCTTGACTAGGAAGACGGCTTTGCCTGCTGTGTGTAGCCAGATGCATTATTCGGTACCTGCTCACTGGACCATATTAAAACACTACTCTAAATTTGCTGCTGCCAATCGTGAGAAGCAAACATTCATAGAAGTGTTTAGAGTTCCCCATGACCCTTCTATAGATGGTGGTGGTTGTAACTGGCCTCATTTTATGTAATGGAGAAGGCAGCAGCGCAGCTCCATTCTCCAAGTAGTTCCAGTTAAGGGCCAGATGTTTTCTCCAGTGCAAACAACTGTCTCTCCAGGAAATTAGCTCCTTCAAGACTTGATGGCATTGGCCTCCTCTTCACCACAGGTCACCTGGAACATTTCAGGTTCTATGTGGGGCATTAGCACCTGTATTTTTTCAGTAGACTAATGATAGATGACCAAATACTTGTGCATAAAACATTTATGTTTTATTTTCAGAGTTTGGGAATTGAAACTGGGTCAAATCACAGAATGCTCTTCCACAAACTAATGAGCTTACAAAATCCACAGATCCTCAGAAATCATGCTTGCAGTGGTTTTAATGAACGTTCCATAGGGAAAACACACTGAGATTTTTCATTTGAATCAGGCAAAGACTAAACTTGGGTCACTTTAGGTAAATTTTCTACATTATGCAGACAATTAAGCTTTTCTCTTCCTGGCTTTGGCTCTTTTGATTCTTTACCCAGTCACCATGGTTGATGTCCCTCTTTAAGAAGGAATATAAAAATGAAGCTATAACAACGTTTCCGCTGGCTCTGGGGGTGGGTGTGCTATGAAGTCTAGGTGAGTGTGCTGGTTTGTGTGCTGTCAAGTTGACGTTGGGTTGTCAAGGAAGAAGGCACTTCAATGGAGGCATTGCCCCCAGTGGACGGGTCTTTGAGCAAGTCTGTGGGTGTTTTCTTGATTAATGATTGATGTATGAGGCACTGTCTCACTGTGTATAATATCATCCTAAGGCAGGTGGTCCTGGGTTGTGTAAGAAAACAAACTGAGCAGCTGTGGGTAGCTAATAAGAAAGCAGTGTTCCTCCATGTTCCGGTTTCGGTTCAAGGCCTGCCTGAGGTCTACATTGGCTTTTATTTATGATGGAATGCCACTGTCAGCTGAAATACCCACCCCATGCTGCTTTTGGTCCTGGCGTTTATCACAGCAGTAGAAACCTAACTAGAACAGTGAGCTACTCAGATGGCAATTCTGTCTTGAAGCACATTGTGTTAGTAGAAAATCCAAGGCATGGCAAGGCTGCAAATAGGATGACCAACACTGAACAAATAGTTTATTACTCACAGTTCCAAGAAGAGGGAAAATGCCATTTAGGCCTACACAGGGCAGAGCCAGGTTGGTCAGTGAGAAAAACAAGGTGAGACATAATGGACAAGGGAAGGATTGTTGTTTAAATGACTATGGTAACCATGGGGCATAGGACTACACTATAAGATTTATGGTACCCAGTTCAGAGCAGGTGGGCAGGAGCCCAAGATGAACTGTAAAAATCCAGGCAGGCAGTGGTTGGGGTGTGGGCTCATGATTGGTTGGTTTGTCTTTAATAAGTTCACTTCTTGTTCATTGTCTTTAGGGATTATGATCCTGAGGCTGACAGTCTTTCCCAGAGTCAACAAGCACTGTAGTATCAAAGCATCCAAGTACAGAAAGTGTAAAGCAGAAATCCTATATATGGCCTTCTTAGTGGGCAGGGAAACTAAGGGATCACCGAACTTTTTCCATATCTTTTTCCATAGACCCCTATGAACTGGAAGACCACTGGCCCCTTAAGGTCCCTCTGCTGTGAAGACTTAGAGTGCAGTCTAAAGAGGAGCAGAGAGCTGAGCAAAGCGTGAGGAAGAAGGCCTATGACCGAGCACATAATAGAACGTAATTAGGTCTAGGTGACCTCAGCTCCAAAAAACTTTATACTGTAGGAATAACATTTCCATTACTGGCTATGATGGAGAACTGTGTAGAAGCCTGGACTTTGCTGTGACAAATGACGTTTTGAGGGGAACTCATAACTTTTTTGTAAAGAGGCAAAGGCCCGCTGTTCATAGTACCTATACTGTAACATGGGAACTCCCATTCTCTCTGTTGCTCCACATGCTCTAGTGAGCTACACAGGTGTCTCTGGGTGCTTATTTATTCTTGGCTAATTATAATATAAAAGGGCTTTTTTAACAGTCTTACCTAAAAGAATTTACAATTAAAACTTACTTTTCCTTTTTCCTAGAAAATAAATGAGTCTAACCTAATGCCTAAGTAGAAAATTATGTGTGCTCATAGAAGAAAATGCCTACTGTGCATCAGAAGGGGCGTCAACATTCCTTCCTGCCAATGGCTCACAGTACCTTAGACTAGATAAGCCATCCAGCTTTCCGGGAAGTAGCCGAGCGGTTGTCTGTCCTTCGTTTCACTTACAGGAGCTAGTCTACATTCCTCAGCGGGTGCACTTTCGTCACCTGATCCAATGGCTCCAGATTTGGAGTTTTTAAAACTATGGCAAGATGCTACCATCTCCTTTTGGGGATGGTAGATTAGTTTGCTTTCTGATGCTGTGATAAAAGTGCTGATCATAAACAACTTGGGGGTTGTTTTAGGTTACAGTGTATATATCAACCCACCAGAGATGGAAGCCCAGGCAGGAATCTAAGCCAAGGCAGGAGCCTGAAGCAGAAACTAGTGGGGGGACCTACTTGCTGGCTTGCTCCCAGGCTCACATTCAGCTACCTTTCTAAGACATCCCAGGCCTGCTTGCCTAGGGATGCTACTGCCAGCTGCCTGCAGGGTCAACCTACCTCCATAGCAACCCTGTCCCCACAGACAGGCTCATGTGCTAAGCTAAAGGAGGCACTTCCTTAACTGGGGTTTCCTCTTCCCAAGTACACCAAGTTGGCTACTAACAACAGCCATCACAGGTGGTCTGTAATGGGAGTGAAATGACTTTCGAGTAATGGAGCTTTAAAAAGAGGCCTTGGGGCTGGAGAGTTGGCTCAGTGATGAAGAGTGCTGGCTACTTTTCCAGAGGACCTGGGTTCAGTTCCTGGCACCCACATCAGGCATCTTATGACTATCTGTAACTCCAGCTTCAGGAGATGTGATGCCTTCTTCTGCCCTCTGTGGGCACCTGTATTCATATGTGCACACGCGCATGTGTGTATGTACACAGACACACAGAGGGGGATCTTTAAAAGGCCTTTTACTCTGAGACCTGATTTTCATGTCACTACCTCTGAGTGAGATGAAAAGATGGCCTTAGAGAGCATCAGCTCAGCTCACCTTACCACTGCCCCTTTGGGGGCTGGTGTAGACAAAAAGTTACTCCTGTACCTCTGTCCATACATCCACCATAGCAGACAGCATAAACGGCAGCTGCGCGTCACTCTCTGCATCTCCCCTCTCCACAGATGCGTCCTTCACCTAGCGGCTGCCTAGAGAACTATGACAACTATGATAAATATGATATTGGGTCTAGATTTTTTTTGAGGTTGTTTCTACTGCATTCCCTTCTATTCCTAGTTTGTTAGAAGTTTATATGGTGGATAAGTGTTGGCTCTTATTAAACACTTTTTCTGCCCCTTTTTAGCCAATTAATATCATGATTGCTTTAATTGATTCAGAGCATTGATTTATCCATGCAGATTTAGGACAAATCTCTCTTGGTCATTATTTTCATTTTTTTTCTTTTTTAATATAATTTTTTATTTATTACAGTTTATTCACTTTGTATCCCAGCTGTAGCACCCACCCTCATCCCCACCAATTCTGCCCTCCCTTCCTCCCTCATCTCCTCCCATGCCTCTTCCCCAGTCCACTGATAGGGGAGGACCTCCTCCCCTTCCATCTGACCCTAGCCTATCAGGTCTCATCAGGACTGGTTACATTGTCTTCCTCTGTGGTCTGGTAAGGCTGATTCTGCCTCAGAGGGAGATGATCAAAGAGCCAGCCACTGAGTTCATGTCAGAGACAGCTCCTGTTCCCCCTACTAGGAAACCATATATTGTTGAATTTAACTTGCTTTTATTTTATTGAGGCATTTTTTGCAACCAATATCATGTGTTGTGGTAGGAGCAGCATCTCCTGTTTGCTTTTGGTACTAGGAAGATACTGAGCTTATGATACAGACTAAGAAGTATCCTCTCTGCTCCACTTCCTGGAAAAGGCCATAGGGAGTTGCTATGATCCCTTCCTTAAATGCCCCCACAGCTCACTGATGTCCTCACTTGAGCCTTGTGTTCCTTTAAAGGTTATTACTCCTCTTTTAGTATACTGATTATTGACCTGGCTTCTGTAGTGATATAACCTACTTGTGCTACATACTTCTCCTTGATTGAGGTTTTGGTAGATTATATCCTTAAAGGATTTGGTCCATTTCAACTAAGTGTTCAACTTTATGGGCATTGGGTTGCGTATAATATTTTTATTATTATTTATTTTAATGTCCATGAGATTGACATTGTGGTTTTTCTTTCCCTTTTGATTCTAATAATTTGTGTTTTCTAATATTTTGTATTTTCAATTAAATTGAACTACAGATTTTATTGGTCTTTTCACAGGCCTCTTGGTTTTATTGATCTATTTCTCTTTTCAATTTTATTGATTTCTCCTCAAATTCCTATAATTTCTTTCTATTCTTACCTGAAATCTAATTATTTAGTTTCTAAGTTAAAAATGTACTTTACTAAGTTTATGTCTCTCTTCTTCTCTGATGTGTGTATTCTTTAATTTATTAGCAATATTGTTCATTGCTTAAAATTACATTTTATTCATTTATTGGAGGTGGACATATGACAAAACATGCACGTGAAGGTCAGTAGACAGCCTGTAGGAGTCTTCTTTCTCTTTTCATCCTGTTGGTCTTAGAGATTTAACTCAAGCCATCTGGCTAGTGGCAAGATCCTTTATTCTCTGAGCCCATCGCTAAGACTTTTATAAATTACTAAAAAGCACAAAGGTAATTTAACATACTCCGTGTTGCCATTTACCAGAGCTGCCCTTGTCAATAACCTCATATTTATTTCACTGCTTTATAATAAAATCTGACATAATGCTATATGTGATGTGGCATTGACCTTTCGCCATGGTCATTTCTCACAATCGTTGCCCCCTTTCTCCACGACTATCATGGAGGCAAGTGCTTATTCACATCTCAGCTACACACACTGACTTAATGGCCACCTTGATCATTCCTCTTTCAATAGTATGGACTTCATGAATCTAGAAAGGAGAAAACTTATTGTGTTGAAACAGTAGAAGCAGAATTCAAAGATCCAATCCAGAATCTAGTCTAGAATACATAGATACATCTACAGACACAGGTATCCCTCTCTGAGCTGTCTGGAAAACAGCTGTCTGGAATCCATGGTCAAGGATTACATTGTGTAGGTTATGTGGCAGTGCTGGTCCAGGAGAGGGAACACGAGACAAGGGAAAGAACGTGTGGAAATTTCACATTAACAACTTGATAATGTAGGTGGCTGGAGCTTAATTCTTCTGAGAACTTGGTTAGCCCTGAGAAACAAAGCCCTGACATTTCTGGACAAAGCCAGGCCTCAAAGCCACAGTGAACTCTTAAGAGAGAAACAAAGGAGCTGGGAAGCAGAGGCTGAGTAACCACACACTGAAATGGTAAAGGGAATGGATGTGGCAAGTCTGCCAATGATACTGCTCAAGCCTCTGCAAAAGTCCCTTTCTGGAGTTGGACTTCTGCAGTAGACATATAAAAGGAAATAAAGAGAATTCCACCCTTTCTGCCCATGTGCTATGTGCCAGGTCCTGGAATCCCATTCTGTCATTTAAGATACTGAGAGGAACTTAACTGTTATCCTGGTCCCCTTTGTCCAGATGAGCATTGCAGGTGCTCAGCATTTATCTCTGACATATGCTAGCACCAGACCTCTGATAAACCGGCCCAGACTCTGGGTTTCAGAGTGTGGCTTCTGTGAGTTATGTTAAAGAACATCCGCGAGGAGAGAGCTGCAGTGGCAGAGAGTGCTCGTGCCTATGCTTAGCCAGCTTTAGGAGGGCAGAACATAATGAGTTCTGGGAGACTTTTAATTAAGCAGTGAAAGTGCAAGAGGTTAAAAGCAAGCTGTTTCATTGGGAAAGCTAATATTTACAGATAAAAATACGAAAATCTGGAAACCCAAGTCTCTTTAGGTGTAATATAGTTACTGAACTTCTGTCTCCTAGCAATAAGGAAATATGTTAGTTCTCTGTCCACGGGTGGCAGTTAGGCAGGTCTTGCACGTGGGCATGGACTGAAGCCATTGCCAGGAGACATGTCATTGTTTTCATGAATGCTAGTGTTCTTGGAAATCACTCTCGAAAGGAAGCCATTGCTTTTACTTGAAGGAGTCAGGTGACTTGGATGAACCATTTGAGCAGTAAATGTCAGAAGAGCAGAGTGTTCTTCAAGTGACCTTGAGTCACTCGAAAAAACCTGAGTCCTCACTGAGCTTTGCTATTAGCCCACTATAGGACTTTGAGCAAGTCCACAGAAAAAGTGATTTTTTTTTTAATAGGTACTCCTAGGATCTGTTAATTGCTTATTGCAGACAGGTAAACAAATGGGCAATGAAGCCTTTGCCAAAAGCTCTTTGCATGAGCTCAGGGTTTATTGTAAGTTGCAGCTCACTTTTGTCACTAGCTCATGCCACTTCTGCCAATTCTGATGGTTTCCTACAGTTCTCAGCATCTCCTCAACAATTAGCATCAAGTCTCTGAAACCATAAAAACTGACCTTATGGGTGCCGTAAACCTAGAAGGGAGGAGAAGCAAAAAGTACCTTGCTGACCCATGATAATTGTAAGTGGTTTAATAGATTTTAATAGTTTATCAACATAGAAGTCTGTTTACCACCTTGCAAAGCACCATGATTTCACAGAATTCAGTGAGTGCCCATCCGCACAGTAACTCAGAAGTCCAAGAGCCCTGTATCTCCAACTTGCCATTTGCTGGAACCCCTGGAATTCCCTTATGCTTAGCAGATAGGAAGAGAGAGACAGCAGAGGATCAGATGAAAAGAGAAACTTGAAGGCTTAGACCAAGAAAGCATGTGTACCATTTCTGTCCCTGTGTCACTGGCCAGAACTGAACTACCTCGCTAAACACTGTGAACTAGGGACTTCAATGTATAGTACATGGATTTTAATGAAATCACAGCTAACCAATTCTGACTTAATTATATGAGAGCTGAAATGGGGGTCACAAAAGTTGAAATCCTGAAGTGAGCTATACTTTAAAAGATGAGACTTGGTGGCAATGAATATGAATCCAGGCTCTTAGCTGAGGGGGAGCCTTTTTCAGAAGCATGGGATGCAGGCTTGTCTTAAGAGCACTGTGCATATGAGTGATTGGGGCTTGCTGGGTCCATAGCTAGCATATTAATGGGCTCTCTCCTACTACTGAGGCAATGGTGAGTTAGACTCACCATTCATGGGCTGTGAGGTTGGGTACAGGCCGTCTATGACTCAAATGTGAGCCCCACCAGATAGTAGTGCAACATTCAGAAGTCAGTTGAGTCCTCATCTCTGACGCTGTTTTCAGGGACAGAAGTGGGCAGAGTCCCTATAATTTATTCAGCCCAGAGCTGCACCCCAGGAGGCGACAAGTAGCTGCAATTTGATTGCACTTCCCTTCCCACAGGTAGCTACTACTTGTATCAGTCTTCCCAGGAAGTTGCTAATGAATTGATGAGATAGTCTGTGTGTATTAGTCAGCTCTGTGCTGCTATAACAGATTGCCACAGAGCAGGGCACTTATAAAGAAAAGAAATGTATTTCCTCACAGTTCTAGCAACTGAGAAATCCAAAATCAAGGGGCTGGCATATGACAAGAGCCTTCTGCTGCAGCATCCATGACTGAAGGGGAAAGGACAAGAGAAGGCAACAGGGAGGGGTGAGGGGAGGAAAGAAGACAGAGAGGAGGGAGAGGGAGGCAAAGAGGAAGTGAAACTTTCTTAAACACCTCCTAACACTGTTACATTAGGATTAAGTTTCTAACATGTCTTGCGGGGACACCCTCAAACCATAACGTTGTGCAAACCAGCTTAGGCCAGTCCTGGCACCTAGTCAACACCCTATGAATTGTTAATGCTTTAAGAGAGTTCAGGCGTCGTTGGAGCCATTTTCTCCTTTTCTATTCATACAGAAAAGGAAATCCACACTTCCTGGGAAGGGAAGTGCAATCAAATTGTAGTTACTTGTCGCCTCCTGGGGTGCAGCTCTGGGCTGAAAAAATTATAGGGACTCTGCCCATTTCTGTCCCTGAAAACAGTGTCAGAGATCAGGACTCAAGTAGTTTATCAGGTGGCTGATGACAAGAAAGAAGGGAGCAGGCAGCAGAGTAAGGAAGGCAGGGAGAATCTCCAACCAGTGCTTCCATGTTGGACAAGTCATTGCGTGGGGTGGGTGGGACCCTGGCTAGCACTGGACAGAAAGCCCTGCTTAGTTCTGTCTCCACCGCCCACTGCTGCTGCTGGCTGGAAACCAGCTCCTTGCGTGTTAGGAACTAAGCAGCTGTGCTAGGAGAGAATGTAGAGGCAGAGAGGGTCACATCCAGGGCTGGCTGGGACTCCACTCAGGACTAGAAGTCTCCTCCGAATTACAGTGAGTCAGGGGTGCCTGGTGTGGACCAGTTCTGACACACCTTCTCATGAAAGTCAGTCTGAGGAATGTGAGGTGTGAGCCTTGTGCTAGGAATGCTGCCGTGCCTTGACCCAGGCCCGCTCTTGCACCGAAGTCCTCCCGTTTGCAATCACTGCGCGTGAACAGTCCATGGGCTCTACCATGTGTGACAGATGAAGAAACTTCCTCCTGAGCAATTGTTTCTATAAACCTTTCACTAGAGTGCACGGTTGGCATTTGAGGTAACAGAGGAGGAGTACTTACTGTAGTGGATTTTCTAATGTGATGCCACACACACCGCTCTCCAGCTGCGGGTCCAACCCCTGGTCCAACCCCTGGCCCTCCAGGGGCTGTTCATTGGGCGTCCCAGGTGCCCTTTCTCTAAAAGCTTTTGGGAAAGATGCATCTGATAGAAAATAAGGAGAAATAGGATTTCTTTCTTTCTTTCTTTCTTTTTTTTTTGACTATTGTAATTCACACACCCATGGTTTCCTGAGCATTCCCAACTATTTCCCAAGGAACAAAACTATAGGCTCCAAACATCAAGACATTTACAGTCTTGGGAGAGAAGAGCAGAAGGTGTATACCATCTTGGAGAGTCCGTCTTCAATGAGAGTTGAGAGCATCATGGCTCAGAGAATCTGGGTCTAACCACAGCACACCCTTCCCTTCTTCCCACAAGAAGTTATGTGAGGGTACTACAGAAGACTTGATGGAGATCCCTTCAACCAATCAGAGTGAACTTCCCTGCGCCAATCCAGCTTGGCTGATGGGCAACATCCAGGCTCAAAACAGCTTTCCACATAGGATGGGCTGTCCTGCCTCTTGAGACTATGCAGTTCACATTCTTGTCCTATCTCCCCTGCCTTGGTCATGATATTATGGAGTATGTTCTATAAGGAGAAGCTGACAGACGGAAGGGAGAAAGGAAACTGAGGAAACTCTCCCTCTTGCCACATTCTTCAGCATACAGTTGTAATTTCTTAACATATGCTAAATTCCCAAAGACTGTCCACTTTCTCTATAGTACACTGTTCCATGGAGTGGTTTTGTTCGGACCTAAGGAAAGGAAGCACCCTTATGGTACTCACAGCTTCCTGAGCAATGCCTTGGTGAACATTTGGTACCTAGTTTCTAAGTGTTTTGTTTTGTGTTTTTTTCTAAGTAGGGACACCCCTGGAATCTGCTGGCATTCCATGTCTTGCCCAAGTGGTGAATATATGAGTATGTTCAGTTAGATAAAACTGATCAAGCCTGAGACTTATGATGTAGGCTCTTCTCCTGAATGCATGCTGTATTTTGAAGGTATTTATGAAAACCTTAAAGAAATACATACAATCTGTCCCCCAGCATAACTTGGCAAAAGGAGATTATGATAGGATTTCAGCACTCAGTCATCTCTTCATCCAGGAGCCCTTGTTCATTGCACATCCCACACAACCACAAATGGCCATCCTCATCTTCCCCAACAGTGGGGAAAGTGGGCCTCCTGTTTCATCCTTGGCATCTACAAGCAGAACCAGCTCTTCATTTCTATTGCTAGTTAGGGCTGGGCTGTGTGACACAGTGGAGAGGTGGCTGGCACACGGTGGAGAGCTCAGCTACTTGAACTAATCCTCTGCTCTTTGCTGCAACAAATGAACAGTTTGACAGCCGCTCCCCATGGCAGAGATATTTTGATCTTGGCTGCAAATATATGTAGGTGTGGAGTATCTCAAGGTCATCAAGGAGATGGACTTTTCAGCTGCTAACAAATGTTAGTCACTCAGTCACTGGTTTTGTAACCTCTATCCTCTGTGATGGTGTTTTCTTCCTTCTTTCCAGCACAACTGTTTTGGGAGTGGACAATACAGTTCTTGTCATGCAACTGATATCAGTCCCTAGACTGTGAAAAAGCAATCAACTTTGTCTCTGTTTTAACCTATCAGCAGTACTTGAGGGGACTTCGTGCCCCAATTGGATGAAGGATGGAAGTGTTTTGCTTGAGCCTCCCTCTTTCCTTGTTGATTTTCTAGACTGCCTTGGTCTGTCCACATGTTGTAAGACCACATTCTCTTTGTGGCTGTTTTCATATGTCCAGACCATAGCTCATTGCAGCACAAAAACATAAGCCAAAAGAAGCCCCGCTCCACTCCTGGAAAGAGATAAGATGCTCAAGGCTTATCCTGGATGTACACTGGGGCTGCTGCAGCCACAGACTCACATCTGAAGAGCCCTAGGGAAGATATGGTATGCTTTATAAAGAGAAGGGTTAAACTTGCCCTGGGGACCAGAGACATTTATCAAAGGTTCCTATTGAAAACAGCTTTCTTGCCATTAGCTTCTAGAAGTATTTCTGTCCCAATTTTTACTCTTCATTATTGGCAAAATTTTAAAAATGGGAAGAAGTTAGCTAACGACAGAGAGACAGAAAGAGAAAGAGAGAGAGACAGAGAGAGAGTCAGATGGGAGGGGAATGGATACTCTTGAGAAAGAAGCAATACTCTGTGTTTCCCTGGGGATAGTTGAGAGGCTAAGCTGGGCTGGGAGCCAGCCAGAAGAAAGCAGGTACCCCTCTGGTGAGGGGCCTGTAGGTCACTGTACTTTTTGACTTTCCACAGAACATTTTCTAGGGAAAGATCTGCTTCCACACACACCTTCTTCTCGCCCTTGGGAGAAGAGACTCTACTGATAGACACAAGGAACATCCAGTTACTGATGGAAAGCCTTAGGAAAGCTGATCAAGTTCTGGATACCCTTGGCTTCTGATCACAAAGAAAAGCTGATCCCCCCCCCAAAAAAAAAACCAAGCACCCAAAAATGCTATGTCCTGGGAACAGAGGTTCTTAGGGTTTTGGGGTAATGGGTGCATGCTTGCCCAAGTTTGCTCTGGTATTCCCAGGCTCCCTGTTACTCTTGCTGTATGCTCTCCTCCAGTGAGCACTTCCCAGGTTCCTATACAGGTCTCCTGTGCATTCTCGCTCCCACCTAAGCTGGCTCTCCTTTCGCAGGACACGTGCAGGCTCTGCCCACTGGTAAAGTAAGGGGACACATGGAAACGCAAACACCAGAAGAGAGCTGAAAATGTTCCCAAGCTACTCTGTGTGACTTTAAAAATATATCTAAACCTACCGCCCACGTGAAGGCTTCATTTATTGCAAGTATTTATTTGAACAAAAGATCACTAATATCGCTGACAGAAGCCATTTTTCTATTTTACGAACTGCTATCTCCAACTATAGCCAGTTTTTTTTAGATGATTGTTACCAAATTTTAGTGAGTTACCCTTGAAGCCATTGGACCACTGTAGGATTAGTATCTGAACCACTTCAGGTCGAGAGGCAGGGGTGCTGGGATTGAGGTGCATGCCCAAAGGAGTAGTTTAGAGGCAAAAGCCTGATGTAGTTGAAGAGTTGCAGACCATGGTTGAGAGGAGGGGCTATACAAATGGTCTTGTTCACCTCCTACCCACTTGTGGAGTTCCCCTATCATCAACCTATTGAAGAGGAAGATACATCCTTATGTTCCCCGATGTATAAACCTGATCCATATAAAAGTTTCCTTAAGGGCATCATTGGCAATGACTTCTTGTTTTAAGTGTTTAGCAAATGGGTAACTCAGGACAGTGGGATAGATAGCTTTGTTTTTTATTTCAGCATAGGATTTGCAGGCTCTTGTGTTAGCCAGACACACATTATGCTACAGATGAGAATGTCACTGATAAGTTAGCAGCTGTTTGAAAACCGCTTCAAAAATGTAACAATGGTCTCCAAGTGGAGTCCTCTGTAATAGCACATCTACACTTGACCCCAGCAAGCTCAACATTTTTAAAAGTGATAGAGAATTAGAAAAGTCAGGCCATGAAGAACTCCAGCAAAGACATAAAATGCATAATTATCAGATTTGCAAAAGGCCAAAGGGTTGTAAGAGTATCCGCAGAGTATAATGAAGAGCAAACATTCTAGGCCATCTCTCTAGCCTGCAGGTGTATGGGAGGAAATTTAATTGGGATATGCATAAACTCCCACATGTAAATTCCTCAAACCAACTGCACAAATGCAGGGTGGGTGAACTCTGGCCAAAGAATACATTCTCTATAAAATGCTTGCATGGGTATTCATTGTGTAAACGTCGGTGTGATCGCATGTGACTGGGGATAGATTGCCTGTGTGTTGCTGCCCGAACTCCAGCCACCACACCTCTGGTTGTATGCATCTTTAACAGCAAGGTGGACTTTGGTGTTTTAGTGCCATCCTCCTTAAAGACACTCCCTTCTTAACTCATGCCCTTTCTCAAGCCAATAAATTGCACGGAAAGTGGAGATGTTACTGTGGACCAAGACTAATGAATATCTGTTCCTGAGAAAGACAGATTAACTGGGGAAAATTGGACCTTGTCAGAAAGGAGCAATGGGAGAGAAGCTGTCAGGTGGGCAGACAAAAATGCCAGATACAGACAAGGAGTAATAGCTTTAAGATTGTCTGCTTCTTTGTCATTTTTCATTACATCTGGTCTAGTGTTTTCAGTGGGTCTACTGACTTTATTAAGTTCATTCTGATCATTATAAATTAGGCGGATAGATAACTCTACCAGGTAAATGGGATGTGAGATTGTGGATTATAGCAAATTCTGCCAATGTCTGGATCCTGTCCCCTAAACCCACAGCAAGGATTGCCTATGGACATTGTTCACGAACGCAAATAAGATAAATAAGATTTCTTACATCTCTCTTTCTCCTACTGTCCACTGGCTGTGGAAGTGTGCTCAGCGTGAATTTATAACAAGCTGAAAATGCCTGAGAATGAGTATCCCAGAAGCAATATTCAACTACTAATATTCGAGAATGAATAAACACCAGCTTCCTCCCTCTTCAGGAACCAATCTAAAGCTGGTTCCTAGGTATCTTTTAGAGGACCACTGTGGGACTGAGCCCAAGCTGCCCAGTGAAGTAAAGCTCACAAATATGCCCAGTGTGGCTTTCTTGCCTCCCTACCTTGGCTTCCACTCCTTTATTGCAGCTTCCTGAAATCACCCTTAAATAAGCTCCCTAAACCAGGGTCAGCTTCTGGGGGGACCCATGTGAAAATAGGGATTGCACAATTGGAACTGCTTGACTGGGAGAAGGAAATTACACATATCTTGGTAATATATAGTTGATTCCTTAAGTAGCATGAATTAGGCACTATAGAATCCAAGAGCTATAGTTTATGTCATTTTTGCATTTTGAGTGACCTGTGTGTTTCTAATACATGATGAAGTAAAGCAAGTACATTCTACCCAGTTAATTCTGTGGAGTGAGGTCTCTTATATGAATCTTTCCTCTATATCAATAGAATCTCTTCTTAACCTTGAAAGGTCATCATTTAGAAAAAGGCATTTGCGTCCCCCAGCTAAGTAGCTTCTGAGGGAGAGTCTATGGAGAAAAGAGAAGACAGATGCTTGAAGCTATCCTTTCGGGAGGTACCCAGCTCACCAGCCTGGAACACCTTTCCAAGCTGATACCCAGGTTTACAATCACAGTAGCCCCACTCAGTCTCACCAGCCCACATATGCAGAAACTATGGGTGGGAAGACATTATGCAAATGCAGAGTTTATACAACCTAGAATTTTTAGAACAATCTAGAGAATAAATGCATCAGTAACCCCCAGCCTACTCTCTAGCTTACCTACAGCCACCTAGCCCCCAGATCCCGCTGCCTCTGAGCCCACTTGTGCAGCTCTTACTCTCAATGACCAAGGACCAGCAAGTCTCTTTCCTTAGGAACTTCTCAGCTATGGAGTTGATGCTCTTGCCTTTCTTCTGATGGGATACAAACCAAGACAGTATCTCAGGCTAGGGAATGGCAGTCTTGAAAAACAAAACAAAACTATAGGTTGGGGCAGGGTGTCCTGAGGAGAGAGCTAGAACTATGAGGATGTTAGAACTTGTCAGAATTCACATTCCAGCTTAGGAACCTTGTAAGGGCTGAACATTAGAAAGCTTTCCCCATTATACCACTTCCCAAATGCATCCCATTGTTAACATCCCCTAGGCTAAAAAAAGTGTTGACTTTTTCACTTAGCATTCTTCTATTCAATAGAACGAACCTTCTAAATTGTAAAAAAAAAAAAAAATCCATATTTTCTTTCATATAATTCGATATAGCATTCTCATTTTGAGTTTTCAGAAAGTAGGACATAAGTAATTTTTATCTTTGAATTTGTATCATGCAATAAAAAAAAGTTGCTTGAAAAATGTCTCAGTCTTTCTTCTTTGTTTTAAAGTTAGGTCCTAGGGAGGGCAAGTGATTTACCCAGGTCACACAGTAGAAATGAAACCAGAACCCCATCCTCATAAATCCTTTCTCTCACATCTAGACTCATTATAAAATAAGAGAATACAGAGTTGACATATCCAAGGTCATTACATTAGGGTTTTCCTAAAGGCCGTGGGCCAGATGTTGGTAAATACTACATTATTCATTTCCTTGGATCAGATGTTTTTCTGGATGTCCTTTGCAGTGTTTCTTTATATAGCATCAGGCAGTTCATGGAGGAGACATATCTGGCATATGTCCCATCTTTATTAATCCCAAGAAAAAGCTCTCATATTTAAGCCCCAAGCCATTGGTAGAGAGGTTCTAGGCAAAGAGCAATATTATTATTATTTTTGTATCTGTGAATACAAGGTGCCTACTGAGTATTGTAGAGTGTTACATTTCCAGGCAGTGGCATGACATTGACTCCCAGGTCAACGTGAACCCTATTACCTTTTTCATTGTTCTGACCAAATACCCAAGAGCAAAATTTAAAGGAAGAAGTTATTTCCTTTGCTTGATGATTTTGAAGGGCTCATGCCATGTTGCTCAGCCTGGTGTAGTGTGACTGGTGGAGTACCATGGTGGCAGGAGTGTGTTCTAGTGTGTGTTCTAATCTCATGGTGGACCAGAAAGTAGGAAGATCAAACCAGAAAGAGGGTAGGAACATCCCTAAGTGACATACTTTCTCTAACAAGCCTCTACCTTCTGAGGTTTCTTGAAGCTCTCCAAATAGTGTTACCATTTCAGGCTAAACAACACTAGCTTCTAGGGGGAAATTTTTATCCAATACTGTCTAAGGCTTCAAGTCATCCTGTCAATCATGTGCCTTTGGGAGTGTGTCCTAATCAATGGGATTTATAAGTTGATGGAGGATCTTTAAGGCATAGCTGGCTATAGAAGGACAGGGTTGGTAGAGCATTTGAATGCTCCAAGATGCTGTTGCTACCCATTCATGGAAACTGAAGCTCAATATATAATGAGAAGGGGCCAGAACTTGGAGTAGTGGTATAGGTGTGCAATCATCACTTGCTAAGAGGAAGAAGGAAGACCATGAGTTTGAGGCCAGCCTGGGATACATGGTAGAACCTTGTCTCAGTCATCAAAAAACACAGAAATGAGGAGCGAGACAGGGATAAGGAGAGTCAGCCATCTAGGAAGCCTAAGGAGCCACCAAGATGCTCTTAGGGAGATGCTCCCTGTCTAGGGACTGGAATGCATGAGTGGCATGATGCTGACAGCAGATGTGTCTTTATATGTTGTGTGGTAGTTGTCCCATCCACCTTGTGCTAATGTTGGCCCTGAAAGAAAAGGTTTGATTCAGGGAATTCATAGCTCACTGTTTTTCATCTAGAGGCAATGTGACAGAAACCTCTGCCCTTCTGAGTAGAGACACACAGTCTTCCCTGCTCCCTAAGCTGTCTCTAGACAAAGAAGCAGGGCCATCTATATGATGAACATGGACTAGCAAAAGGCTCCAGCAGCTGTGAATCCTTGGCTGCCTGGCTGGCGGGGCACATGAGTACAGTAACATGTCAGATGAGTGCTCCAGGATGTAGTGTGTGTGGTACCCCACAACAGCACATTGAGTTAGCTGTGGGGTCACAGCTTGCACCTCAGCAGCTCCCTGACTTGCACTGACTGTGCAGCCCAATGGAGCATACTCAGTGCACACTTTATTTTCATGCCCGCCTCTCAGTGTGCTAATTAAGGATCATTGTGTTCTCCTCAGCATGGAAGCAACGATTGCAAAGCCTTCTACTGCAGGCTTGCTGTTGTCCTTTACCTACTTTCTCTTCTCAGCAAGTCTCTAATGATTCAATAATGTTAAATTTTAAAAATGAAAAAGAAGAGACAAGAAAAGAAGACTGAAGGGGTAGCTGACAAATGCCCAGGCCTCCTCCTGGCTTGGAATTTGCAAGATGTCCCAGTGTGTAGTATGGTGAATGTAAAATTTCTGAGTTAAGTCATATCTGACAGTAGACCAGCTTGTTCTTGCATTAAAGACTGGAGTTCACCTGTAAAACCTTCTTCAACCCAAAATTCTTCTGCCTACAAGTGTAGGAATTAAGATGGTGCAGAGCATATCTAAACATAGTAAAGGCGATATACAGCAAGCCTATAGCCAACATCAAACTGAACGGAGAGAAACTTAAAGCAATCCCACTGAAATCAGGGGCAAGACAAGGCTGCCCACTCTCTTCATATCTCTTCAACATAGTGCTGGAAGTCCTTGCTAGAGCAATAAGACAGTTGAAGGAGATCAAGGGAATACAGATGGGAAAGGAAGATGTCAAATTATCACTATTTTCAGATGATATGATAGTATACATGAGTTGACCCCAAAAACTCTACCAGGGAACTCCTACAGCTGATAAACACCTTCAGAAAAGTGGCCGGATACAAAATTAACTCAAAAAAAAAAAAATCAGTAGCACTCCTGTATACAAAAGACAAAAGGGCTGAGAAAGAAATTAGAGAAACAACACCCTTCACAATAGCCACAAATGACATAAAGTACCTTGGTGTAACCCTAACCAAGCAAGTCAAAGACTTGTATGAAAAAAATTTCAAGTCTCTGAAGAAAGAATTAGAAGAAGATATGAGAAAATGGAAAGCTCTCCCATGCTCATGGCTTGGCAAGATTAGCATAGTAAAAATGGCCATCTTACCAAAAACAATCTACAGATTTAATGCAATTCCCATCAAATTGCCAACACAATTCTTTACAGACCTGGAAAGAAAAATTCTCAACTTCGTATGGAATAACAAGAAACCGAGAATTGCTAAAACAATCCTCTACAGTAAAAGATCTTCTGGAGGAATCTCCATCCCTGATCTCAAGCTGTACTATAGAGCAACAGTTATAAAAACTGCATGGTACTGGCATAGAAACAGAATGGTGGATCAATGGAATCGAACAGAAGACCCAGGAATAAACCCACACACTTATGGACACCTGATTTTTGACAAAGATGCCAAAACCATACAATGGAAAAAAGATAGCATCTTCAACAAATGGTGCTGGTCCAACTGGATGTCTACATGTAGAAAAATGAAAATAGATCCATACTTATCACCCTGCACAAAACTGAAGTCCAAGTGGATCAAAGACCTCAACATAAAACCAGACACATTAAATCAGCTAGAAAAAAAAGTGGGGAATACCCTAGAACTCATTGGTACAGGAGAAAACTTCCTGAACAGAACACCAACAGCACAGGCTCTAAGAGCAACAATCAATAAATGGGACCTCATGAAACTGAAAAGCTTCTGTAAAGCAAAGGACACCATCATCAAAACAAAGCGACTGTCTACAGATTGGGAAAGAATCATCACCAACCCTTTATCTGACAGAGGACTCATATCCAGTATATATAAAGAACTAAATAAGCTGAAAAGCAGCAAACCAAGTAATCCACTCAAAAAATGGGGAACAGAGCTAAACAGAGAATTCTCTGTAGAGGAATATCAAATGGCAGAGAAGCACTTAAAGAAATGCTCAACCTCATTAGCCATTAGGGAAATGCAAATCAAAACAACCCTGAGATTTCACCTTACACCTATCAGAATGGCCAAGATGAAAAACTCAAGTGACAACACATGCTGGAGAGGTTGTGGAGAAAGGGGAACCCTTCTCCACTGCTAGTGGGAATGTAAACTTGTACAACCACTCTGGAAATCAATCTGGCGCTTTCTTAGACAACTAGGAATAGCGCTTCCTCAAGATCCAGCCATACCACTCCTAGGCTCAAGTACACAAAAAGGACATTTGCTCAACCATGTTTGTAGCAGCTTTATTTGTAATAGCCAGAATCTGGAAACAGCCCAGATGCTCCTCAACTGAAGAATGGATGCAGAAACTCCATCTATACAATGGAGTATTACTCAGCAATGAAAAATAAGGAAATCATGAAATTTGCAGGTAAATGGTGAGACCTGGAAAGGATCATCCTGAGTGATTTGTCCCAGAAGCAAAAAGACACACATGGTATATACTCACTCATATAAACATACAACATAGAATAAACCCACTAAACTCTGTACATCTAAACAAACTAAGCAAAAGAGAGAACCCTAACTAAAACGTTCAATCCCCATCCTGAAAGGCAAAGAGGATGGACATCAGAAGAAAAAGAAAACAGGAAACAACCTCGGAACCTGCTACAGAGGGCCTCTGAAAGCCTCTGCCATGCAGACTGTCAAAACAGATGCTGAGCCTGATGGCCAACTGACGGGCGTTGGAATTTTATGTAAGAAGTGGGAAATAGTAAGAGCTGGAAAGGACAGGAACTCCACAAGGCCAAGGACTATCCGTGGAGATAACCTAGAACCCTGACAATGCAGCCACTTCTGATGAGAACTATCAGTGGACTTGGGGAGGGGCATGCATGCAGAAAGGGGGGGAGGGTGGGACCGGGAAGGGAGGAGGGAGGGGCCTATGGGGGGATATAAAATGAATAAAGTGTAATTAATAAAAGTTAAAAAAATAAACAAAGATGGCACAGAGATTAAAGGAATGGGAAATCAATGGCTGGTCCAACTTGAGACCCACCCCATGGGAGAGAGACAAACCCTCTCACTATTAATGATGCTCTGCTATGCTTGCATACAGGAGTCTAGTATAACTGTCTTCTGAGATGTTTCATCCAGCAGTTGATGAAAACAGATGCAGAGACCCACAACCAAACATTAGGCAAAACTTGGGACATTTTGTGGAAGCGTGGGAGGAAGGCTAGAGGGAGCTAGAGGGGCCAAGGCCACCACTAGAAGACCCACACAGCTAACTAATCTAGAGCCATGGTGGCTCATAGAGACTGAACCACCAACCAAAGAACATGTATGGGCTGGGCCTAAGTTTTCTACACATATGAAACCAATGGGCTCCTTGGTCCTCAAGTGGAGCAGATATGTCTGACTTCGGCTCTGTTGCCT